>NW_007020232.1:160187-212013 GCF_000164805.1 Carlito syrichta
CTCACCTCAGCCTCCCAAAGTGCTGGGATTACAGGCTGAGCCACCGAGCCCGGCTTCTGTGACTTTTCTTGATGTCAGTGGCAAGAAAACAAATGATGCGGGTGAGGTGCTGGGCTTTGTTGCGTGTTGCAATCACGTTGGCGGCTGTAGCTCTCTCCACATTGCTCATACGCCAGCAAAGCCCACGGGGAGTGCGAGTGGAAAAGTACCTGTAAATATTAAGGTTGGTTCCAGAAGTGCATTATTGGTTTGCTGTGTAATACCCTCTGGTGACATTGAGGCCTTATTAATAACTAAACATCTGTCACGACTGTAATTATATTTCTTGTGCCAGGATTGTGTTTCTACCATTGTCCTGTGTAAACACGGAAGGGAGGGTGTGAATTATTTAGGCGACTGACTTTGAGAAAATAATCACCCAGCGCTGTGCAGGCAGTAAGTTTCTGTCAACTCCTTGCAGAGTCTCAGTGTCTTCGCTGACGTTCCTTTGATGTGCTCCCAAATCTTTCTGAGAACATCGCCCTGGACCCCTGATGCGACTGCCCGAGCAACCCGGAGAGGGGAAGCCCGAAAATGAGAAAAAGGGGAAGCAAGGAGCCCCCGGAGGGGGAGAGGAGCCGCCCAGGAGCCAGGCACCCGACTTCCCCACCTGGCAAGTCTTCTTCCCCCAAACCCCAGGACCTAAATTGTTTTGCAACCCTCAGGTAGGGGGTGGTGTGGGGTCTGGGAGCCTTTGCTGCTGGGTGTCTGTCCGGGGTGGAGAGGAGGCTCTATGGAAAACACACCTGGGAGGGATTTCTAGAGGATGATCTGTGTCCACTGGGTACAGAGATTTTATCCTGTTATTTCTTGAGCCTGACAGGCTTCCATTGATTATAGTTGAGATGCATGGATGGGTTGAGGGGATGGGTTTGCAAACTGACACTAGCAAACACCGATCGGTGGGGAGGGGGGTTGTTTGCTGTTAAATGGAACAACAGATACAGCTGACAGAGTGCAGACTTGCAGCGGCATGGAGATGGGGACTTTGCATAGATAATTTCAATTAATCTGCGAATAGCTCGATAAGGGTGTTATTAAGTCCATTTCTACGGGAGGAAAGTAAGACACACGTTAAGGAACTTGCCCCAGACCTCACAATCGGAGGCAACCCTGGGATTCCTATTTAAGTCTCTCTGAATCCAAAACTTATGTCCTTAACCGCTTAGCTACCCTGCCTCTCCCTGCTCGTTGATGAGGGGGTCAGTTCAGGGTGAAGGGGTTTATACACTACTGGGCCAAAGGCTTCCCTGGGTTTTTGATCTTGCTCTTTTTCTTTTCCTTGGAGACTCTCATGGCTGTAAAAACACAAGAGGAATTTCAACTCTGGGTGGTTTTATATAGAAGGAAATTTTGATCTGTGTGATGCTGGCATCAAGGAATTGGTCTGTGGTGAGTCCTATAAATGAGTATGTTTTGAAATTGTCTTCCCAAGTCTGTTGAGAATGAGATATCTAGCCTTATCTGCCACCAGTTCCCAGTGGTGGCTGGAAGCATTTATGGCAAGTGCAGTGAGTTTAGAGTTAGACTTATGGGGGGCGGGAAAACGGATGTGGAATTATTTTTGGTGACTAAAGTTCTTGATTTTTAGTAATTTCTCCCAGAAGCAGGGAGCTAGACTGCAGGGCCTAGGGACAAGATGCTACAAGACTCTACACAGAACCTTCTCCAACACAACTCATTGCTTGGGAAGTCAAGGGTGGGAGCTGACAAGACCTCTGGAAAAGGGCATGCCAACCTGCAGGTGAGCCTTTCTTATGGACTCTGAGGAAAGGTCTGGAAGAGAGCACTGTGAGGGTGGAAATAGCGAATGTGAAAGGGCAGACTCAGGGCGAGGTGCTGTTCAGGAGGGTTGGACGGGGTCAGAGGACATCCTGGGAGGGTCTTCCCATCCCAACTGATCCCTTCCAGGTGACAAACCCCACGGCAGGCATGGTGCAGTCCAAGGGTAAAATTCCTGGTTGGACTTTCCCCAGCCTGGGATGTCTGGTAGAATACTGAGCACTTGCTCTAGATAAAGGAAAGGCATATTGAGGGAAGGAAGGAAGGATTGAGGCAAAGACATGTTTCTATAAGTCCTAATGGGGACTGAGGCAGATGACAAGTACGGCTGATTCTGCAGGGGGAAAGGACATTTGTCTGCCTTTGTAGAGATAAAGATTTCACATAGTAAACAGACAAAGAAATCTTTGATAAAGTCAGGAAGATCCGTTTTGCTTGACATCCTCCTATGTTACGTTTCTCCATTTCTTCCTGAGTGTTGGGGATTTAGTTTTTGGCCAGAGCTGTGAGCAGCGTGAATTAGGTAGCGTAGTCTCCTCTGTCTCTGAGGGACAGTAATGGCCCCCAAAGTCAGTTTCTTGCAAAGCTTCACTTCCTCCTTTAGGGGTGACCACTAACTTTTTCTGGATCACAAAGCTGAGTGTGTCTGGACTTCCTGGTTGGCTCTCATTACACACACACTTGCACACACACAAACACACACTCACGATTAACACACCTTTGTTTATTCCTTCCTTAGGGACATAATCACACATTCTGTGAGATTTCTTTGTGTGATGGGCAGAGAGAGACACCTAAAAGGCAGAAGAATGAGGTAGGACCACGGGCGGGAGTTCTGTGGCCAAGGTCTCAGCAACAGGGAGTCGGACATGGAGGGGAGGGGGAGCACAGCCCAGTGGAACAAACTCTCACCTCGGGTTCCAGCAGCAATGCCTCTCCGAGTGCATTGTTTCCTGCCCTTCAGTTATTTGGCTTCAGTTATTTCAAGTAAAGCAGAGCCCAGGGGTTGGGGCTGCCTACAGCCCATCAGGGCCCTCCACAGACCCCAAGCCACTCTCAAAAAAGAGCCACCACTACTTACAGACTGCGATGGTCTGAGTGGTTATGCATGACCTGGGCAGGGTAGGCAAAATTAGAAAGTAGGGAAGAATTCCCTGATGTTTCCCATCTTCCCCCCCCGCCCCCAGATCGCATTCACATCCCCATTTTGTTTGCAGGGGACAGAGGTCTAGTAGAACTCTTGGAAGTAAAAAGTGAAACATTTTAGGTGTGGGCCCAGGGGGTCTTGTGGAATCCAAGGCTTAAAGATGAAGTTGGGCCTTAGCAATGAGTGAAACGAGGGCCTAGACGGAGAAAGCTATGTCTCTCTGCTTTCTCTGTCCATATAGAAATGATCTCCATCAAATACTTCTTCGTTTAACAGCCAGCCTCAATAGAGAATCAGTATGGTCTCAGTCCTCAATCCCCTGGAAAATGAGTGAATTGCTGCCCACTCCTGCTCAGGTCAACAGTGCTCTAGGGAGGAGGGCCAGGTGTTTGAACTTGGCTGCTGCCACTATAAACAGGTAGATGGAAAATGGGGCAGGATAATGGCCAGAGAAGTGGGGACCTCGTCATCCCAGTTCCTTGAGATGTTGGTTTTACATCCCGTTCTTGAAGTTAGTTGGCCCTCCATGAGGTGCTGGTAAGGTGGTTGCTATCTAAGTTGAAATCTTTGAAGAAGGTTGTCCCCATGAGACCCAAATCAGTGAACCATGACTAGTGGAACAAAAGCAGCGGGGTAGACAGAACTGGTTGGAGATGCTGCAGTGGAGTATGGAGAAGGAGATTGCATACAAAAGACAGGGATGGGAGAGGTAGGATTCCACCCTCCCCACCTCCAGCCTTCCTCTCAGTTCATTCTCCTCCTACTTGTCAGCCTATACCATTGCAGAAGAATTCCCCAGACTGGCCGTTCCCATCTTGGTTAAGGTGTGGACAGGCTTTCAATGTATCTGAGGAAGATAACCTATAGAGGGGACTTCCTTCTCTTCTGCTCCTTTTCCTCAAGAATCTCACAAGGGAGCAAAGCAATGAAGTCTTTGCTTGTTTCTAACCTGTCCTGGCTCCTTGACCTGGAGGTCTGAAAGGATATTCTTCCCCTTTCATCCAGACTATGATCTGGGGCGCTTTGGACCAGGTCTGGAACTGACTCATGGACAACCAGTAGGGCCATGATGCTATCTACAAGAGAATCTCCAGGTAGCTTCAACAAACAACAGCTAAGTAAACAACCCGACTACTGTGGTGGCTGCTCCAGCCCTATCCGAAGGAAGAGTTCCTCATATGGGGAGAAATGAATGCGCACTATTGATATATGATCTAAAAATAACCCATGTTCCAAACAAAGTGTTTTTTAGTATTTTGTAATAAAAACATGTAGACAAAGCAAGGATTTAGAATGCATGACTCATTAAATTGCTGAGTCTGAAAGCAATGAAGACTCAAAGGGAGTTTTTTTTTTCTCTCTATTTCTCCCTCCCACCCCTGCTCTGAATAGCTTATAAAAAATGTCTCTACATAAGCAGGGTCCATAAACTCTTCCATGACTTAAAGTCCTACACAGCGAGAGGCTGAAGAAACTCAACCTTTATTGCCTGGATGCTGAGCGGATCTCTCTAGAAATTAGAGTCATCAGCTAGAGTCCCCCTTGCCTGTTCATCCTCACTTCTCTTCCTCATGTTTCTCCTCTCTGTCCCTAACAAGTGTCTAGGGACTTCCATGACCTCATTCTGGCTAATACTCCTCCCTCCCTGCAAATCTCTGTCCTGCTAGACCTTAGCAGTCCTGAGCTTGTTACCCCTTCCAATACTCTTTGCGGAGTATTAACTTCAGAAGTTGTGTCTTAGGGGAGAGTGTGTACCACATGGCACTCTAGCAGGATGAAGCAATGGGTCCCTCCATCAACTCACCTGGGCTCATCTGTGGCTTGTAATGGAAGGATTGTTTCTGACCTGTGGTGTTCAACATCTTTTACTTAGATAAAAACTTTTCTAAAATCAGTTTTATAGGGAATGCCAGTACTTAAAACAGAAAAGAGGACCCACTTAGGTTGGAAAAGGTGTGTGTGTGTGTGTGTGTGTGTGTGTGTGTGTGTGTGTGTGTGTGCATGTGTGAAGGTCCTCCAGGATCCCTGAGAGGAGCAGCGAGATCTTCATGTAAATATCTTTACTTGTAGGACTTCATATCCTGGTTCCTTACAGTTGTGCAAAAATCTTTGCTACACTGGGGAGCAAACTCATCTCCTACCTCTCCTTGGTGCCATTACCAGCTTTCCTTCCAGTCACCCCTACACTCCTGGAATAACCTTAGCAACTTTTCCAGTCTTACATCTGCCCTGAGTCCTGATTTCATACCACAGAGATAAATGAAAATGGGAACGGCCAGGTAACATTCTTACCTCATGTTGCCTCAATTTCAACTCCAGTGACTTCCTTTCCTCTTGATCTTCACACACCTGTGGCCTCAACCTCGATCATGTCATTCCCTAGAACACGGCATCTCTGAGAGTGCATGCTGCAATACTTTTCTCTGTGACAACCTCGTCAACAGCTATTTTCTGTTGCTATTCCTATTTCAGGATGTGGAGCATTCTGAAAAAAAATCCTACACGGATGTTGGACATCGATAGATGAGCCTACGTACTCATAACCTTCCACCCCAACCAGGTCCTCAGTGTGAGTCAGTAGTTCTTCTACTTCAAGCCTGACTCATTCTTCTAAGAATGCTGTCACTTCCTCACTCACAAATAAAACAAAGACCCCAGGCAGAAACATCTTCAATTCCCTCCCTATCTCTCTGTCACTGTTTCTGTATCCCTGTCCATCTCTGCCCTTTTCTGCCCATCAGACTGAAAGAGGGTCTCTCCACCAGTCCAAGGACCACGTGCCACATATGATCAGATATTCATCTGGCCACAATCTCTTCAGGACCCTTATTCCACCAATTACATCTCCTCCATTCTATTTTCCAACCTCTTTTCTTCTCCTCTAAGTGTAAACATTTGTTCTAATGTCATCCACCTTATTTAAAAAAGAAAAAACGATGTTATTTTCTTTAAACTTCTTGGAAAATTTGCCTTCACTAGCCCTGTTCTCCACCTTCCATTTCCTTCTCACCCTTACCTCACATAATGTAGCCTCTGCCCCCATTAGTCCATAGATCAGATTCAGGAGGGAGCTAGGGCTCGAGAGTAGGAGGGGAATGCCAGGTGATGGCCAGTTCAAAAGTTAGCTCATCATCAGAATTTATCTGGTGAGTTTTTAAAAAATATGTTTGCGTATTTTTGCTTACTGACTAAATCAAAAGTTTTCAGGCAGGACCTGGAAATCTGCTTCCGGGGCTCCTTCCCCGACAACCCCATCAGGACCCCAGGATTCCTGGTGAGGGAGGTCTTTGCTGCCACAACATCAGTCCAGCAAGTGACCTTTGTCCACTCTTTCCAGTGACTAAAGCTTTTCCCTTTCCCTTTCCTTCTCAGTTTCAGCTGTCTAACTGGAATTTCAAATGATCTTAGGTAAGAAACTTGCAGTTACTCCCATCCTGGAGAGTCTCTGACCCAATCTCTTAGAAATCCTCCTTTCGCCCAGGATCCATTTACTCCCTTTGTGATTCTTCTAACACAGCATGTTACAGATTAATGATCCTCAGAACATCAATGTAAGTAAATATTCCTCTAAAGGTGCTTCATGGTCGGTAAAATTCGAATGATGTCCCATACTATATTTATATCTTGGAGAATGTCATTGCATATTAAAATCTTAGAGATGCGTTCCAGCACAGATGATGGTTTTTCTTTGTTTAACTCAATTTTTCCAAACACAGTTTGAGCCTGGAACACTGGGTATGAGTGTGTGTGTGTGTGTGTGTGTGTGTGTGTGTGTGTGTGATGTATGTGTGCCTAGAAACTGACTCTCCTGGAGACATGCCTAGTTCTCAGGTCAATGCAAATAATAGATAACTGATATATTCTAGGTCCAATGAATGTCATACCTTCTTTATTCAGGTACCATTTATTGATGTGCCAGGCTCTATGCAGGATGTTAGGGATCAAGAGATGAATAATCCCTTTTCTCATGCAGTTTACAGGATCATGGGAAGGATGAATGGGTACTCACCACAGAGTTTATGTATTAGGATATATACAAGTTCAGGGTGTGCCTACAAGCACATCAAGGACATACACATGAAAACAAACAGATGTATAGTTTCATATCATACCTACCATTCCCTTATAAGACAAGAATAGAATGTAAATGGTACCCCCCTGAAGTTGTGCAATACACTTAGAATAAATAAGCACATAAACATCCAAATATGCATACTTTATTATTACGAATGTGACCACATTGCTCTACAACTTTTTTTCTCCGCTCTGAATTAGCAGCATCCTTTTCTATTTTGCTGTGATTCATTTCACAAATCCCCTTCAGATGTCTGTTTGTGCTCTCATAAGCAGCACTACAATGAACATCCTTTTATGAACAACATTTATCCTTGTGAACTTGTGCAAGCATATCTAAAGGTAGATTTTCTAGGAGCAAAACATCTGGGTCAAAACATGTACATTTTTTCTTTTGCTAGATTTTGCCAAATTGCTCTCTAGAACCATTGTGCCAATTCACCTAAGGGAAGGACTTTTGAGAACAGGGGACGCCAGGGTGGAGGGGATGGAGGGAACAGAGAGCAAGTGCTGGAAGGTGATAATTAATGGAGTGATGCCCCTGAGGAAGTGAGAGGGCATAGACATAAGAGAACAGTCTTCATGAAGAAAAAATTCTATATACACAGCCAGAGTGTAATTTCTGGACTCCACAGTAAATACTGCAAATAATTTTAGTTAATAAATTTTGGCCATTCTTTCACCTTCCTGGAGATTCTCTGACTCAATGTCTTGGAAATCTTTCTTTCACTCAGACTTCATTTACTTCAATGTGATTCTTGTAATCAAACATGTGACAAATTAATGATTGACATCAATGTTAATATGCATTTCTCTAAAAGTGCTCCAATTGGTCAGCCCCTAGGCACCAGATTTCTTTGGAAGGGCTTTGGGGCATCACGATTCTGATGCTTGTCCTTCTGAACTTGCACTGGGGGACCCAGCAGTGAGACAGATCATATCGGACATCAGAGGACACACAGGGTACGTGTTCATGCAATGTCTACTTCACCTCTTGACAGGTAATTTGAGACATTGTACTTTTATTTTATTTTATTTTAGTTGGAGTCTCACTCTGTCGCCAAGACTGGAGTGCAGTGGCCGCTCCCGGCCACCGCAGCCTTGACCTGCTGGGCTCCGGCGATCCTTCCGCCTCAGCCTTCCAAGTAGCTGGAACTACAGGCGCGCGCTACCACGCCCGGCTAATTTTTTGATTTATTGTAGAGATGAGGTCTCGCCTGCCTAGGCGGGTCTTGAACCCGCGGGCTCAGGCAATTCACTCACCTCAGCCTCCCAAAGGCGCGGGATTACAGGCTGAGCCACCGAGCCCAGCTAGAGACATTGTACTTTTAAAACAAAACTTGATATGCTGTGGTGTAGGATGTTAGTTTTTAAGACAAAAATGGTGAATTTCAAAGGTGGGTTTCTTGCTTGTGTTCGGGCTGTTTGGGGCTATGACCCCGTAATTCTCTATCATCAAAAACTCTTTTATGGATATATTTAGAATCATTGAGCCAGATTAAATTCATGTAACACACTCCTTGTGCTTGTGCCAAATTTTAATTTGAGCATTTTGCTCCTATTGAGAAAGTGGAATGAGGGCGGGATAAGTTAGTGGAGTCCATTTCCTAAATAGTCTTGTTAACAGAAGACTGTATAAAACAGAACCTCCCTGGGTAAGAGTCATTACTACTCATCACAGGGTACAAAGGGTGCTGGAGAGACATAAGTGGCCCCTCAGTCCTGTTCTACTTGATGGCCCTCCCTCAGTCTTTTCCCTCGTAGCAAAGTCCAGAGCGTCACCCATCACCCATGTGACCATCACAGAAGCCTCTTTCTCCTGGATCTCTTGTTTTATCTTAGTCCAATTACTATTGCTTTGTCATAAATCACCTCAAACTCAGGGGCATAAACCAACAAATGTCTGGTATCAGGGATGGGATGGTTCAAGCAATAGCTCTGCTGGGAGCATCTACATATGGCTTCTCCATGAGGCATGTGTTTCTGACAGCTTGGCATCTGGGTTCTAAAGAGCATTCTCAAAGAGAACATCCATTGATGAGCCTTCCAACAAGACCAGATGGAATCTGGTTGGCCTTTTAGGGCTTAACCTTATAAGCATCACTCCTGCCATATTCTAGTGGTCAAAGCACTACAAATCTCCCTAGATTCAGTGGGTGCAGGTGTAGACACCACATATCAATGGGAGGAAGTGCAAAGAATTTGGAAGCCATATTCTAATACTTCCACGTTTTTTCTTCATCATTCTGGATCCTTTTGCCATCTTCTTCTGGCAATGCATCTTTTTTAGGTTCTTCTGGATTGCTGCTGGGTGACATGCGAGAGTAAAATTCTGGGGGAAGTCAAGATAAGATGCCTTCCCAGTGACCTGAGAATCCTGTGGATATCTCTGAACATGATTATGTTTAAAGAATGTTTGTCCCTTTGTGCTATCCTAACATAACCAGGCTTAGTACCACCTCAGCCTCTGCACTTTCACTCAAGATTCTCACCTGGGACCCTGGGACTCTGGAACGACAGTCTTCTTTTAATATGTGACAGCTACCAAGTCACCAGCCTCTGGGGTTGGGAGGTGGGTTGGGAGGGAGAAACATCCTTTACTTCACCCTCTCTCAATTCTTGCAACTCCATTAATGCACGGCAGATGTATATAAATCAGATTTTACTGAAGGCTTGGGACTAACTGGGGAATTTCAATGCAGGAAAAAATTATGATATACAAAGAAATCTTCTTGGAGTCAGAAAAAAAATATTTTAAGGGTACTTTTGATGCATGGATCTCTCCAGCAGTCTTGCAAGGCCTGTGAATTATGTTCTGAAAACGCATAAAATAGAATACTTGAGGTAACAACAAAGGAAATCAATTATATTTAAATACAGTATCAGAAATATTAAACAAAACAAATGTGTGGTATAATAATACATGTGCTTCTTTGTTGATGCACTAAATAAGATCTATCAGTGGGTATAATAACTATCACAATTTTGAAGTACTGTAGTGGTAGGTGTAAACAACATTTCCAAATAATTGGGACAACTATAACGTGATAAGAAAAAAATCAGTGGCGATGTCACAGGTATTGCTAATTCCATTGTGCCTCATGGCTTGCATTCATAATTGAAGAACATGTCAGATTTAATTTAGGGGTCAATGAAAATAAAGATATATTCTTTCCCTCTCAAATTCATGGACTCCTGAGTTCTCTCTTCGGTTTCCTGGCAGGTGGGTTTCTTAGCCATGTTTCACTGCCTCAGTGAAGCCCTGCCTTCTCATTTTACAGCCAGTGTTTCTTCTTCAGGACTTCCCAGGACAAATGTCCAGGCTTCTTTGGGAGACTGCGTCCCCTACTATAGGACTGATCTCCCTCTGACTTCTCCTCCCACCCGGTCAGTCCACAGAACTCAACAACCCAGCAGTAGGCCATCAAAATAATATTTTGGCAAATATTAAACTGGTTCATGCTAGTTCTCCCCTTTAATTGATATCTGATTGCAACCTGAGCCCAAGTCAAGAGACTTTTTGCCCCTGTGCAGCCATCAGTTATTTGACTTCTTAGGGAGACATTGGACTTAAAAGTCAAGCTTCATGGGCAGAGAAAACTTACAAAATTAAAATCTAACAGAGAAGACTCAGATCTCTGAATTATGTTCTTAGTGGAAAAGAGATGCCTGTGATCACCTCTAAGGCTTAACTTTGAGGTTAGAGCCAGGAAGAAGGAGAATATGACACAGGAGAAGTCAAGGAAACATCTATCCATTGTCTGGTCAAAAATTGGAGGGGAGAATGGTAAAGAGGTCAGAGAACAAGAAGGATTTCCTGCTTTCATGTCTCTGGGCTTGCTTCCCAGGAGTTGGATGAGATGGGCACCAGGGACAGGGGCTCCTGCCTCACCCCAGTATGGAGACCTTGGGAGCCCACCAGGCAGATCACCTGCTCCAAGTCGAGTTAAATGGGTGGAGAGTGGAACAGGGCAGCTCCCCTGAGTATCACTCAGTTACTGGGCGGCAGATACACTGAATGAAGAGCTGGATGCCAGGGTGTCCCCAGAACAGAGGACAGATATAGCCTGCTAGGCCAGCCTGGACCTCTGCATCCACACAGATCTGAAAGGAAGCCGAGTCAGGGTAGATCCCAGAGCTCCAAAAAAGCATTACACAAGCCGTAAGAACCCACATCCATCTGTTCTAAATGTCAAGACTGGAGGCCAGCAGGACACCCGTGACCAGGTGTCAAGACACATCACTTGGGAGGACCAACAGGTGTCTGCTGGCATGCACTTAAGATCAGCACGAAGGATGTAGAAGCCTTGATGCTCTCCTTTTACACATTTTTTGGCCATCTTTTAGGGAGAGGCCACAGATGGGGGAGACAATATGAGACCAAATTTTTAAAAAATAAACTTTGCTTTTTAGAACAGTTTTGGATTTGCAGGAAAATTGTGAAGATAGTACAGAGAGTTCCTGTATGCCCAACACCCAGCCTTCCCCATTAGCATAAGTATGACACATGTGTTACAGTTAATGAACCAGTATGATACACTATTATTCATTAAGATTCATACTTTAAAGTTTCCTTATATCTTTACTTAATATTCTTCATCTTCATCTGTTTCCAGATCTCATTCAGGATATGACAATCTTTTTTTGTTTTAATTTTGCATTCTGCTTTGCTTCCTGTGAGTTTTGAGAGGATGTCCAGGTAGGACAGGAGTTGGGAAGTGTACTTTGGGGGAGATGGGAGGATATGCTCTTTTGAAATCGTTTTATTTTATTTTTAATGGACACATCATAATAGTACATATTTATGGGTTGCAGGGTAATGTTTTGATACATGTGTACATTGTCTAATGATCAAATCAGGGTAATTAACATTTTCATCATGTCTAATGATCAAATCAGGGTAATTAACATTTTCATCATGTCTAATGATCAAATCAGGGTAATTAACATTTTCATCACTTCGAACATTTATTATTTCTTTGTGGTGAGAACACTCAAAATCCTTTCTTCTAGCTATTTTGAAATATGCAATACAATGGGGTTAACTATAGTTATCCTACTATTCAGTAGGACACAAGAACTTATTCCCCCTCTCTAACTATAGCTTTGTACTCACTGACCAACCTCTCCCCAAGGCTCTGGTAACCACCATTCTACTCTCTACCTTTATGAGATCAGTTTTTTTGAGACTCCATGTGAGTGTCATTCTGTGCTTGGTGACAGTACATATAATTGTCATATCTCCTTAGGTTCCTCTTGGCTGTGACAGTTTCTTGGACTTTTCTTATTTTTCATGACCTTGACAGTTTTGAAGAGTATATCTGCCTAGGTATATCATAGACTGTCTCTCAATTGGGACTTATCTGGCGATCTTCTCATAAGCATACTGAGGTTCTGGGTTTTGGAGAGAAAGAGCACAGAGGTGAAGTGTCGTTTTAATCATATCATCAAGGGCATATACTATCAATATGACTGTCACTGTTGATTTTGACCTTGAACATCTGGCTGAGGTCATGCTTGTCATGTTTCTACATGGGAAAGTTACAACTTTTTCCTTTTTCCATGTTGTTTTCTTTGAGAGGAAATCACTGTGCACAGACCACTTTTAAGAAAGGGGAGTTATGTTCCATCTCCACGAGGGTAGAGTACCTATACGAGTTATTTGAAATACTTCTATATGAACGATTTCCTCCCTCTCTCCCTCCCTCCCTCCTTCCTTCCTTCTTTCTTTTCTTCAGTCATGCATTTACATAAGTATGAGCTCATGAATATTTCTTTTATACTTTGGGTTATAATACGATACAACTTAATTTATTTTGTTGTTCAAATTGTTGCATCCTTGACCATTGGGAGCTGTTGGCTCCTGTGTTTTGAGCACTTTCTTACTTTCTGGTACTATCAGATGTTCCAGGCTCATCTTGTGTGTTTCCTGCCCTGGTTTCTTTCATTAGAGAATGGTATTAGAAACCAAGATCTGGACACTAGGTGTGCTTGTTGCTACTGGGCTATCGTTACCTCAGGTAGCACAGCAAGGAAATATATGTATGTATACTAACCTGTATGTATACATACATCTATGCATATTTCTATATATACATATACACACACCTGTACATATTTATGTATGTCTGTTGAGCCACACATAGATTTATACTTTATATATACTGAAATCTCCAACTCTATGGATCATGGTCCCTTTGCTTACTGGAAACTCCACTCCAGCAGTGAGCAATCTGGCTCCTATCATCCACCACCTACTTACTTAATTGTTTAAGTCTAGTGCACAAGGAAAGCGGTATCAGAACTGTTAACCCATACTCCCATGGGAGACAACTTTATTAACTCGAATGCTGATAGATAGTTCTTTTGTATTTAGTTTTACAGACCCCACTCATCTCCAGAATTACTTAAGTCAGCGCCTTTCTCCTGCCATTTGTAATACAGATTGATTTGTCACTTTCTGCATTCTATCCTGGGATTCCATTGACCTCCCAAATCATTTTTCAAAACTTGCAACATTAAGATTCACTCTTTGTACTGAAGTTCAATGGACTTTTACAAGTATATATTGTCCTATGTCTACAATCACAGTGCTGTAGTAAATAGTTTTACTGTCTGAAAAAAATTCTGTTCTTCACCACTCATCCTTTTCTTTCTCTCTGAACTTGTTGCACCCACTGATCTTTTTATGTCTCCATAGTTTTGCTTTTTCCAGAATGATGTATGTTTGGAACCATACAGGATATAGCCTTTTCAGATTGGTTTCTGTCACAATATTTATGCATTTAAGATCCATCCATGTCTTTTTGTGGCTTAATAACCTCATTTCCTTTTGTCACTGAAAAATATTCTATTTTGTAAATGCACTACAGTTTATTATCCATTTACTTATGGGAGGACATCTTAGTTGCTTGCGGTTTTTGGTGATTATGAATAAAGCTGGTATAAATATTTGTGTGCATATTTCTGTATGGATAACTGTTTTCAGATTAGTTGAGTAAATACCTAGGAGCCTGATTACTAGGTTGTTTGTTTAGACTATGTTTAGCTTTGTGAGAGACTTCCAAACTGTCATTTCCTATATTCTCACCAGCAAGGAAGAGAGTTCCTGTTGCTTCACTTTTTATTTTCTTTTTTGGAGACAGGGACTGGCTCTGTCCTCTTGGCTGGAATGCAGTGTTGTGGTCATGGTTCACAGCAGCCTCAAACTCTTGGGATAAAGTGATTCTTTCTGCCTCAGCCTCCCCAGTAGCCAGGACTACAGGTGCACACCATTTTGGATTACTTTGAATGAAAGGTGTAAGATCTGTGTCTGGGATTATTGTTTTTCTTTTTTTTAGGTTCATTTCATTTTTTCCTATATCTACAATCACATTATCATACTGAATAGTTTGTTTTTTGTTTTTTTTGAGTTGGAGTCTCACTCTGTCACCCAGACTGGAGTGCAGTGGCCGCTCCCGGCCACCGCAGCCTCGACCTGCTGGGCTCCGGCGATCCTTCCGCCTCAGCCTTCCAAATAGCTGGAACTACAGGTGCGCACTACCACGCCCGGCTAATTTTTTGATTTATTGTAGAGATGAGGTCTCACTGCCCAGGCAGTTCTCGAACCCGCGGGCTCAGGCAATCCACTCACCTCAGCCTCCCAAAGATGTGGGATTACAGGCTGAGCCATCAAGCCCGGCTCATACTGAATAGTTTTACCGTCCTAAAAAAATACCCTGTGCTTCACCATTCAATGTTTCCCCTTTATTCCTGAACTCGTCGCAACCACTGATCTTTTTATGTCTCCAGAGTTTTGCCTTTTTCTTTTCCATGTTTGGAACTATACATCTCCAGCACCTTTTGCTAAAATCAGCACATGCATTTCGTTCTTTCTATGATCTTCTGATCTCCTAGGAGTAGATCTTGGAGAGAGCATGGCCGCATGCACATATTTGCAAACATTCACCTTCCAAGGACAAGGAATAACCCTCAGAGACGGTTTAGTGTAAGTCCTTATAAAGGGAGAAAACTATTTTATTAAAAGCAGCACAATGTGTATAAAACGTCCCTTGCCCAAAATGGGGAAAACATTTTGCCTCTATCTTTCCACAAGTCATGCTCAGGAATGTAATTATGCACAAGAAATGGGGGTTATTGTGACAACAATGTGACAAGAGGGCTGCGGCTCTGCAATCCCATCCTTAGCTGCAGTACGGATTGAAAACAAGCTGTGAATTCATCGCTTTCCTCTTCACTGGGCAGGGTCCAATTTTAAGACAGGGCTTTTCTCCTCTTCAGCCTAAAGATTCCCCCTCTACCCTTTCCCAGGACAACCCCTGGGAGGTAGGATGGGGTCACGTACTTGCAGTTGTACAAGAACCTTCTGTGCCAGTCACCGGGGACAGAAGTGAAGACAGTGTCACATAGGTCCTGCTCTCTGGGGGGCACATTCCAACTGGAAACAGACTCAAGTTAAAAATGTAGTTCTGAGGACAGTCATCAAGCAGCATTTTTCTGACAGACTGTCACTCATTCTTTGGGAACTTAAGCCTCCCAGACTCTCCAGAGGTGTTTCTCATATGTCTGTGTGCACGGGTTCTCTTTACTCTTGCCTGATGCCTGTCATTTTTTCTCCCTTTATCACCTTTCATCATTAAGGAGATGCCTCTTCTCCTGTGAACTCTGATGTTGACAGAAAAGTGTTGTTCATTTTTGTGGATGTGGCCATTGCTGGGTCACAGCAGGACAGAGCTCCAGTCAGCTGAAGGGCTTGCCACCTACACTTGCAGTTTTTTGTTTGCTTGCTTTGTTTTTGAGTTGTCACCCAGGCTGGAGTGCAGTGGCATGCTCACGGCCACCACAGCTTCTACCTGCTGGACTCAGGTGATCCTTCTGCCTCATCCTTCTAAGTAGCTGGAACTACAGTCATGTGCTACTATGCCCGGCTTTTTTTATTTATTTATTGTAGAGACGAGGTCTCACCAAGTTGCCCAGGCTGGTTTCAAACCCCTGAACTTAGGCAATCCTCTTGCCTCAGCCTCCCAAAGTGCTGGGATTATAGACTTGACCATGTCTGGCCCAACACTAGCAATTGTGAATCTTCTTAGAGTCCTCCCAAAGAGGCCTGCATTTTTGTTTTGTTTTGTTTTGCCTATACGTTTCAGTGACTTTTTTCCTCATCCTTACATTTCAATTTTTTTTTACTAACATATATCTACACGAGAGTCTTTTCTCATCTATTTTGCTATGAAGTTGTGATCCACACTGAGTTTCATACTTATGCTTTAATCAGCTCAAAAAATATTTTAAAAAAATTATTGCCTCTCTTTTATAGTTCTGGTTTGTTTCTTGAAAACACCTATAATTCTTAGGTTGCTTCTTCATTCCCTGCTCTGCATATTTAAGACAAATCTCTCAACATGTTTATATCTTTGTCATTTTCCTTCTGCATTCTGGGAGAGTTCTTCTAGTTTTTCTCTTATATCAAAGTCTTGGTTTATTATTCAATGAATTATCTGGTCTTTGTTGCCTCCGATGTGCATTTTTATTTGCTGCTGGATGTTTCTTTCCTCTCTCCTCATTTTCCTGTCGTTCCTTCCACTTCACCTTGGTGTGTTCTCTCTGCAGCAACCTGCTCCAGTCTCACAAAGGCCATGTCTTCCAGCATCCTTTAGGGTGATCCCATGGACAGGCTTTCTAGAATTTACTTCTGTTTCTTAAGATGTCATCCTCAGGAATAGGCTCTTTCCTTGAGATATTAGGACAATGTGGATACTGTTTCCCTTCCTGCATGTTGCAATGTCTTCTCACAGCTCCCGTGTTTGCTTTTTCTCTTTCACTGAAGCTTGGTATTTGCCAGCTTGTGGAGTTTGACTGGTATCCGTCTGGCATGTGGCTGTCTGTGGAATCTTTGTGGGGTTGTCTCTTTTTCTGACTACTGGATTTCCTGATTCTGTTGAAGAATTCATACAATTAATAAAAACAATATGCACTATTTCCAACTCACTTTCTATCTACAATGCTCTTCACATATTATATTTCAATAATAAATGCCTGTTGATAACATTTTTCCTTCCACAGCACATGTTATCAGACATACTATGTTTCTTACATGGCAAGACTCGTGATGAAGTGAAGCAGAAAGCAGAGGTGAGTGAGTGGGAGAGAAAATTGAATACGATGCTGGCAGTCTCAGAAAATATTTTCATGCACATGGGAGGTGGCCATGTAGATTTTCTGATTCCTGTTGTCTCCATGTCCTGGCATCAGAGTCATGGTAAGAGATAAACAACATGGACAGTTACTCAGGGGATGAATGGATGGATAGATGAATGGATGGACAGATAGGTAGGTAGATAGGTAGGTAGACAGACTAAAATAAATGAGACATACTGCAGCAGTCAACTTGGGTTTCTACTAACAGAACCTTTTGTAGATAAAATATCAGTTGGTCCTGCTATGACTGAAATAAGTGCCTTCAAGTATTGTGAAGAAAATTCCTCATTGGTGGTGTCCGATCTCTGCTGGATATTTTTGTAAATGTGTTTGCACAAGTTTCAAGGTAAAACTGTGTCACCAACATTGAGACAAGGGAATGGCTGGTAATTGCTAGGAATTGGCAGCCTTAGTCAGTTGGAATTTTTAAACAACATAATGAATGGTGTAGTGCTATTTACAGAGGTTGAGTGATTTTTCCGGTATATCTGTTGTATTAATTGAGATAATTCATAGAAAATATTCAGCCCAGTGTCTGGCACCCCATAACTGTGGCTATAATCATTGTCATTACTGGGATGTACTTGATTTAAGGCTTAAACCTTTAAGGCATCCTTTAAAAATTGGCATATTATCAGAGAAAATAGGAATAAACTGTATTCAGTAGGGCAGACTATGTCATAGTAACCTAAAATCTTTGTGGCTTAACAAATAAAATGTACGTGTCACTCCCGTGAAGTCTGGCACAGATGGAGACATGCTTCTTATCATGTGGCTGTGTCATGGAGAGAGAAAACAGGGCCTCCAAAGGTACATAGCAGGGGAGGAGAAAACTAGGAGATGCACCAGCTTCGGATTGCCATGATCTGAAAGTGGTGTATATCATTTTAGCACACATTCTAGTGGCCATACCTAGCCACCTGGCACTAATTCAACTGCAAGAGAAAAATAAAATACAAAATAAAGGAGCACGTAGGTAGATCATGAGTCCTAACAGATCCTACCATAGACCAAAAAGTAGGGAATCCTAGTTTTTAAACATATTTTAGATAAGATTTCAAAATCAATTTTATTTGACTTATTTTTATTTTCCAGAGAGTTATTAATTCAAACTAACTACGTGGAATGGCAAAACACTCGAATTAATAATTACTCAAGGGCAAAAAGTCTATAACATTTGATTCTGTTTAATGCATGTAAGAAAATAGGTGTGTAATCGAAAATAGAGAGGTATATAATTGAAAATAGAGAGATATTTAATTCTAAAACATAAATGCAACTCTCCATAACCTCATTAAGTAAACACTGAGCAATATTTTAAAGAATCATTTTGAAGAGACATCAAATTATTAGCTTCCCCAGGTACTCTAAAATCTAGAACTGACTTTCTGTAGTGTTAGAAGTAGATTGCAGGTCAGAATCAAATCCTTTCCTACATTTTTTGAGATTGCTTGTGCTTTTCAAATACAAGGGTGAAGATTTAATTCAAAAATAGGTTTTCAGGAGACTTCTGCTTCTGGTCAAGAAAAAAATGGCATAAATTGGGAGTTATCCTCTCACCTAAACACTAGCAACAACAAAAGAAATTGAGAAAGTATAGAAAAGATGATTTTCAAGTTATTATAGTAAGGTAACAAAGAACAGTGAAGCCTGAGAGTTAGGAAACAGTTAAAGGAGACCTATGAATGCCCCAGATTACTTCCTGAAGAGACTTTCCAGGCCTCAGCTCAAGGAGGAAGAATTCAGACAAGCTTCAAAATGCATGACGTAGAAACTGATTGAACTTTATGGAGAAATAGACATATTGAAAATTATCAGTGGAGATTTCAACACTATCACAAACTTGACTTGAACAACACTATCATTCAACATGACATAATCAGAATTTATAGAACACTCCATCCAACGAGAGCAGAAAACACATTCGTTTTATGTAAATATGAAGACTTTTCTAGGGTAGATCATTTTGTGGCTATAAATACATAAATAACTTTAAATGACTTCAAGTCATACAAAGCATATTTTCTGGCAAGCAGATATTTAGAAAAGCAACAAAATATTTGGGGAATAAATAATGTACTTCTACCTACATAACCTATAAGACTTATAAGAAATTAAAAAAGAAATGGAAAAGTATGTTGAACTGAATAAAAATAAAAATGTAACACATCAAAATTTGTTTGTTGCAGCTAAGGACCTATTTACAGAAAAATGTGTAGCACTAAATATCCATATTAGAAAATAAAGGTTCAAACCAATAATATAAGCTTCCATTTTTAATAAGCTAGAAAAACAACAACAACAAAATAAATCCAAAGCAAGAAACGAAATAATAAAGATCAGAACAAAAATCAATAAAAACGGAAAACAGAAAAACAATAGACTAAATCAATGAAACCAATAGCAAATTATTTGAGAGGTTCAATAAGATTGATAAACTTCTAATTAGATTGATCATGGAAAAAAATCCAAAGTCACAAATAATTAATATCAGAAATGAGAGCAGTGACATCACTACAGATTGAAATAAATAATAGTAGAATATTACATTATGATATTAGCAGAATACTGTGAATAACTTTATGCCAATAAATTTGACAACTTAGATGAAATGGATGAATTCTCTAAAAGACACAAACCACCAAAACCTACTCAAAAAGAAATTCATAGCCTGAATAGTCCTACTTCAATTTAAACAATCAATCTATAGTTAAAAATCTTCCCACAAAGAAAACTCTAGAGCCAGAGGACTTTCCTGGTGACTACTAAACAAGTCCTAGCAAAGAAATAATACTGTTTATGCATACACTCTTCTAGAAAGTTGTAAAGTTGATAATACTTCCCAACTTTATCCTCTGTAGCCAACACTATTTTGATTTTTAAAAAGCAGACAAAACAGTTTCAAGAAAACCACAGGACAATATTCTCATGAATATAGTTGCAAAAATTCTGTACAAAATTTTGACAAATCAAATCCATTTTTGTAATGTATAAAATGTACTTTTTACATTATATAAAAATGCAATATAACATGGGTGAGTGTTTATCTAAGAAATGTAAAGTTCGTTGTACATCCTAAATTTAAAGAACATAATTCACCATAACAGACTAAAAGAGAAAACCCATATGATCAACTAAGATATAGAAAAAGCATTTGACAAAATCTGACATCCATTCCTGATTTTTTTAAAAAGACTTTCAGCAAACTTGGAATACAAGAGCACTTTCTCAATCTGATAAAGGGCATCTACAACAAGCTTAAAGTTAGCATCATATTAACTCTGAAAGACTGAGTGCTCAGGAACAAGGAAATGGTATCTCCTCTCTAATTATATCCAACATTCTACTGGAGTTTCTAGCCAGTGCAATGAATTTATTTGTGTATCACCTTCTCCCAAGCACGAGGTCATCTAATGTTTTGTTTGAAATTATTATCATATATTTTTGTCAAATGAAAACCCATAAATAACTTTACCTCTGAATTTCAATTTTACCTGGAGACTACTGAGATTATCTGCAACACTGTGATCTTTATGCATTTGAGCAATTCTTACATATGAATATAAATCTAAATTTCCTGTTTTTAAAGTCTCCCAATAAAACCCATTCATTTATACTTTCCAAATATTTAAAAAATGCATCCAGACTAGAAAGGAAAAAGTAAAACTGGCTTTATTTACAGATGACATGGTTGTTATATTAATTTGTTATTGCTGCATAACAAATTACACAACCCAGTGACTTAAACACCTATTTATGGTCTAACAGTTTCTGCGTATCAAAAATCTGAGTGTGGCACAGCCATGTTTTTTTTTTCCCTCAGAGTCTCAAGAAATTGAAATAAATGTGTTCAGTGATGAACTGTATTCTCATCTGGAAACTTGACTAGGGAAGAACCTACTGTCAAGCTCCTTAAGGTAGCTGGCAAAATTAATTTCCTTGAGGCTATAGAATTCATGGTAACCTGCTCCTTCCCGGTGACAGAGAAAATGAGGGAGGGAGGGAGGGAGGGAGGGAGGGAGAGGGAGAGAGAGAGAGAGAGAGACTTTACTACTTTGACCCTCCAACCTGTAGACCTTTGCTATATTCTGTTGATTATAAGTAAGTCACAGCTTCTCCCTTCCTTACAGGGAAGAGAATTATACAAAAGCATGAATACAAGAAGGTGAGAGTCATGGGACCACTTTATAATTTTGCTTCCCACACTCATCTATGAAGAAAATCTAATGGAATATATAAAAAACACTTCTAGAAATCAGGATTTTTAGCAAGTTACAGTATACAAGATCAATATTCAGAATTAATTGCATTTCTATAGGCCAGTAACAAAAAATGAAATAAAAATATAAAAGCCTCAAAATATGAAATAAATATGATAAAGTATGTAATACCTGTGCACTGAAAAACACAAAACATTGTTGAGTGAAATTGAAGAAGACCTCATTTAAAGGTTCAGAAATATACTGTGATTAGGACAATCCATATTGTTTTTTTATTATTTTATTTTTATTTTAAAGATGTGGGGTACAATTCCTGAATTGGTACACCAACATTGATTATGCAGGTACCCTTGTTGATGAGGTTCCATATTGTTAAAATGTCAATTCTTTCCAAATTAATATGTAGATAAAATGCCATCCTAATCAAAATTGTAGGAGGTCTTTTTCTGTAGAAATTTACCAGCGGATTCTAAAATTCTTATATTGCAAAGATCCTAGCATAGCCAAAATAACTGGAAAAGAACAGTTGAAGGATTTTTACACTACTTGACCTTAAAACTTGTAAAACTGGCAAACAAGACAGTTTGGTATTGATCTCAAAAAAAAAAAAAAATACAAAGCAACGCAGATACAGATCTATACATAAATTTAAAAATTAGTATATAGTAGATGTGACTTTGTGTATAGTTCTTTAAAGTTTAACACATGCATAGATTTGTATAACAACCACTATCACAATCAGGATACAGAATAGCCATCACCCAAGAAATCTCAAGCTAATTCCTTGTAGTTTTTCTGCCTTTTCCCTGTTCCTAACCTCTGAAAACTGCTGGCCTGTTTTCTATCACTATAGTTTTATATTTTTGACAATGTTATATAAATGGAATCATACAGAATGCAGACTTTTGAGACTAGCTTCTTTCACTAAGCACAACTTGAGATTCTTCCAAGTTGTGGCGTGTGTTGGTAGTTTATTCTTCTTTGCTGTGAGGTGTATTCCACAGTATGGAGTGTTATAGTTTATTATGCCTCCACTCATTGAAGGAAATTTTGTTTGTTTCCATTTTTGGCAGTTATGAATAGAAATTCTATGAGTATTCATTTGCAGGTGTTTGTGTGAACATAGATTTTTATCTATCTTGGGTAAATACTCAAAAGTAGGATTTCTAGATTAAATGGTAGGTGTTTGTCCAATTTAATAAGAATCCCTCAGACTTTTCCCCCATTTTCATCTCCACCATCAACGTGTGAAAGTTCTCACTGCTCCACATCTGAACTGTCACTTGCTACTGTCAGTATTATTTTTTTATTTTGTAACTCCAATAGGTGTATAATAGCATCTCATCATGAATTTACTTTGTATTTCCATAATGATGTTGAACATCTTTTCTTGTGCTTATGTGCCATTGTGATGCATTTTCATGACATGTTTGTTGCAGTTTTTTACCCTTTAAAAAATTGAGATTTTTGTTTCTTAGTGTTGACTTGAGAGTTCCTTATAAGTTGTGAACACAAATCTTTTGACAGATATGCTATTTGCAATTATACTATCCATTTTTAGCTTGTGTTTTCTTTTTCTTTCTTTCCCTTTCTTTCTTTCTTTCTTTCTTTCTTTCTTTCTTTCTTTCTTTCTTTCTTTCTTTCTTTCTTTTTCTTCCTTCCTTCCTTCCTTTCTTCCTTCCTTCCTTTCTCTCCCTTCCTTCCTTCCTTCCAGTTGGAGTCTCACTCTGTCACCCAGACTAGAGTGCAGTGGTAAGCTCCCGGCCACCGCGGCCTCGACCCGCTGGGCTCCGGCGATCCTTCCACCTCAGCCTTCCAAGGAGCTGGAACTACAGGTGCGCACTACCAGGCATGACTAGTTTTTGATTTATTGTAGAGATGAGTTCTTGCCAAGTTGCCCAGGCGGGTCTCGAACCCGCGGACTCAGACAATCCACTCACCTCAGCCTCCCAAAGAGCCACCGGGCCCGACTTAGCTTGTATTTTCATTTCCTGAACACTTATTCCCTCCTTTCCTTCCTTCCTCCCTCCCTCCCTCTGTCCTTCCCTTCCTTTCTTTTGTTGAGAACAGGTTCTGCTATATTGCCCAGCCTAAGACTCCTGGGCTCAAGCAATCCTACCATCCCAAGTAGCTGGGATTACAGGTACATGCCACCATGCCTGGCCTGAACACTATCTTTTGCAGAGCAAGTTCTAAATTTGAATGATGTTCAGTTTGTCAATTATTGATTTCCTGGTTTGTGCTCTTGGTGTCATGTTTGAGAGTTCTCTCCCCAGGCTATGCAGATTTGCCCCTATATTTCTTTTGGAAGTATTATTGTTTTACATTTTGTTCCACTGATATATCTATTTCTTTTTTCTTTTTTTCTTTTTGAGTTGGAGTCTCACTCGGTTGCCCAGACTGGAGTGCAGTGGCCGCTTCCGGCCACGGCAGCCTCGCCTGTTGGACTCTGGCAATCCTTCCGCCTCAGCCTTCCAAGTAGCCGGAATTACAGGCATGTGCTACCACGCCCGCTGATTTTTTTTTTTTGGATTTATTGTAGAGATGAGGTCTCACTGCCCAGGCGGGTCTCGAACTTGCGGACTCAGGCAATCCACGCACCTCAGCCTCCCAAAGGCGTGGGATTACAGACTGAGCCCACTGAGCCCGGCTGATATATCTATTTCTTTGCCAATGTCACACCGTCTTGATTACAGAACATTTTAATAAGTCTTAAAATTGGGATTTTCTACACAGATGAACAGAAAACAGAATGAGTTTTACTTTATTTTTTCATCTTATTACACTTTGTAAAACTTCCATTATAATGATAGATAGCGGGTAGTGAACGTGGACATTCTTGCCTTGTTTTTGATTTAGGGGGACAGCCTCCATTCTGTTTCCAGTCTGTCACCATTAAATATGATGTCGTAGCTTTTTTGTGGATGCTCATTATTAGGTTGAGGGAGTTTTCTTGTATTCCTGGTTTGCCAAGAACTTTCACTATGGTTGGGATTGAATGTTGTCACCTGATTTTTACACATCTATTTATGAGATCCTGTATTTTTTTCTTTAGACTGTTAATAAGATGGATTACATTGATTGGTTTTTTAGTATTAAACTCAGTCTTGCATCTCTGAAATAAACAGCCCTTAGTTATGTTACATTGTCCTCTATTTTGCTGGATTTGGTTTGTTACAGTTTTTGAGAAATTTTTAGTCTATGTACAAGAGGGATATAGATCTGTACCTTCATTGTAATGCCTTTGTTTAGTTTTATCAGGGTAATGGCCTCACAAAATTGATTGAGTGATCTGTCCTCTTTAATTTTCAGTATAAATTGCATAGACTTGGTTTGTTTCTTCAAAGGCTTGGTAAAATGTGATAGAGGAACTATCTGGACTTGAAGGAAATCTTTCTTGTTTGAAGGTTTTAAATTGCAATTTTAATTTGTCTAACAGTTATAGGACTATTTGGGTTATCTACTTCATCTTGGGTGAGTTTGATAATTAATCTAAATTATCAAATTTATGTGCTACTCCCTGTAGTGTTCCTTATTATCTTTCTCAATCTTTAAAAATCTTAATCTTTAATCTTTTGTGTACAAGATCTGAGTGACAGACTTCATTTATTCCTGATATAAGTAATTTGTGACCTCTCTTTTTCTTTTTCAGTTTTGCTAGGAGGTTGTTCATTTTATTATCTTCAAATAATCAGGTTTTTTTTCACTGATTTTTTTTTTTGCTTTTGTGTTTTCAGTTTTATTGATACACAATTTTTACTCTTTCCTTTATTCTGCTACTTTGCATTCATTTTGGCTTTTTAAAGTCTTGTAGTGAAGACTTACATTATTGGTTTAAAACTTCTATTTAAAATTTTTTTTTAATTTTAAAGATGTGGGGTACAATTCAGGGTTAGGTATACAAATATTCATTACGCAGGTCCCCTTGTTAATGACGTGTGTCCCCCCTCCCCTGACAGATTCCCACTACTGTCAATCCCACCCCCCACCCCGGCAGTTTCTCATTACTACCAATCTTTTTCTTATAGTATAAAACTTCTATTCTAATGTAAACATTCAATATTATGACTTTTTCTTTAAGCACAGCTCCATTTCACATATGTATTTTACATTTTGATTAGTTTAAACTGTTCCCTAATTTAACTTAATATGTTGTCTTTTTCTCATGTATTATTTGGAATGATGGTATATAATTTCCATGTATTTAGATATTTCTCATAATCTTTTGTTATTAATTTTTAGTCTGATTCCACTACAGTCCTATAACATATTATTAATGAATTCAATTATTTAAAATCTGTTATCATTTGTTTTATGATCAAGGATATGGTATAACTTGGTGACTATTCCAAGTGGACTTGAAAAAGTGTATATACTTGGGTTTAGAGCTCTGTAAGTGTAAATTAGATCCAACTGGTCAATATAGAACTGTTGTTCAGTTCTATATTGTTGCTGATTTTCTGCCTACTTGTCCTATCAATTACTGAGAAAGAGGGTCGGTAAAAACATTGAGGAGAATGAAATTGACACAATAGTTGATATAATTTTTACCACTACTTGATGTGGCAGGAATTTTTGTAGAAATAGCTCGTTTTTCCTATTTAAAATATAGCTGGAATCAACTTCAAGTTAATTTGAAAAAAATATCATTTTGGAAAAAATACCTCAAGATATTAACTGTGGTTATTTCTGGAAATGAAGATTATGTGTGAATCTTCCTTTTAATACTCTTCTGTATTTTCCAAGATTTGTACAATAAATCTGTGGGACTTAAATAATCAATAGTTGGGAAAAGTTGTTTTAAAACAATAAATCTAAAACATTACATTTTCTTCATATTGAGTAAAAACAGTGGCATTTGACCAAATAAAAGATTAAAGGATAAAAAAAATTACTGAGAAAGAAGTGTTGAATTCTCTAACTATAATTGAGGATTTGTCTACTTCTATTTTTAAGTTCTGCAAATTTTTCCTTTGTGTATTTTGAAACTCTGTGGTTATGTACACATATGTTTAGAATAATTATATATTCTTGGTGATTTACCCATTCATTAACACATAATGTGCCTCTTTTGCCTGAATTGTTTTTACTGAGAAATGAACTTTCTCTGATATTAATACAGCAACTCTAGCTTCCTCTTCATTAGTATTCGCATTGTATATATTTTCCCATTCTTTTACTTTTTTTAACAGTTTAATTCAGTGTATAAACAAGTCACAATTATTATAAACAGGGCTAACAGTGTAATAAAGCAGGTTACAATTCAGCCCATTTGTATTTTTTCATCATTCTTTTACTCTTAACCTACCATTATGTCATTTTATTTTGTCATTAGATTTGAAGTTTCTTGTAGACGGTGTACAGTTGGGTCACTAGTATTTTTTGCAAAGATTAATATGTATCCTTGAAATTTTAATCATCAATTGTTTTATTTTATTTTATTTGAGTTGAGGAGCGCATATGAGAATTTACTACATCAGTAAATTATGTTCAAGTGGGGTCTGGACTTCTAGTAGGTCCTTTCTTCCCTTGATAGTAGATCCGGTACCCAGTGTGTTGCTGTGTTCCTCTTATCTTTCCTCCCTCCTTTCCTCCTTTAGCCCTATCCAACATTTGTTGTTCCCACTTCTGTGCTCATGTGAAGTTGAGTCACTATTATCATTACTTTTTATTATAAAGATGTGGGGTACAACTCAGGGTTAGGTATACAAACGTTGATTATGCAGGTACTCTTGTTGATGAGGTGTGCCTCTCCCTCCCCTAGCAGTTCCCCTCAACTGCCAATCCTGCCCCGACTCCCTGACAGTTTCCCACTACTGCCAATCCCTTTCTTATAGTATTATAATTGTTTAAGGTCCGTTTATGAGTGAGAACATATGGTATTCTGTTCTTTGTTTCTGTGATAGGTCACTGAGTGTGATAGACTCTAAATTCATCCAAGTTGCTGCGAAGTCTGTATGTTTATTTTTTATGGCTGCATGATATTCCATTGTGTATATGAACCACATTTTTTTTATCCAGTCCAGCTTCGATGGGCAATATGAAGTCATTATTTTTATCCATTCTAACAATCTGTCTTTTAATTGGAATGTTTAAACCATTCATACCTAATGTAACTACTATATTTGTGTATATATCTAGTATTGAAATTGATAGGCCAGACTCGGTGGCTCAGCCTGTAATCCCAGCACTTTGGGAGGCTGAGGCTAGTGGATTGCCTGAGCCCGCGGGTCCAAGACCTACCTGGGCAACTTGGCAACTTTGATTTATTGTTTCTACAATAAATCAAAAATTAGCTGGGCATGGTAGCACGCTCCTGTAGTTCTGGCTACTTGGAAGGCTGAGGCGAAGGATCGCCGGAGCCCAGCAGGTCGAGGCTGTGGTGGCCAGGAGCGTGTCACTGCTCTCCAGTCTGGGCAACAGAGTGAGATTCCAACTAAAAAAAAAAGAAAAAAGAAAAGAAATGGAAAGATCCTATGGTAACTCTGTATTTATCTTTTGAAGCACTGCTAAATTGTTTTCAAAAGTGACTTATCATTTTACATTCCTACTAGCAATGCAAGAGATTTACCATGTCTCTATATCTTTGCCAACACTTGTTATTGACATCTTCATTGTGGTTTTGATTTACATTTCTCTATCAATTAATGATGTTGAGCATCTTTTATGTGCTTAATGACTATTTGTGTATGTTCTTTATAGAAACATACACAAATATGTTTCAAATCCTTTGCCCATTTTTAATTTAGCTGTTTGTATTTTTGTTGTTGAATTGTAAGAGTTCTTTATATTTGCTATATTAGACCATTATCAGATATATGACTTGAAAATATTTTGTCCCATTCTGTAAGTTATCTTTTCACTTTCTTGCTAGTGTCACTTGATTCACAAAAGTTTTAAATTTTGATGGCTCAATTTACCTATTTCTTACTGTGTTGCTTGTGTTTTCTGATTCATATCTGAGAAATCGTTGCCTAACTCAATTCATGAAGGTTTACAACTATTTTTTATAGGAATTTGACAGACTTAGCTCTGATATTTAGGGGTTTGATCCACTTGAAGTTGTGTTTTGTACATGGTATTAGGCAGCTGTCCAAATCTGTACTGTCGCAGGTGATTATTCAGTTGTCTCAGCACCATTTATTGAAAACACTGTTCTTTTTCCTGCTAAATCATCTTGGCACCCTAGTAAAAAATTAATTGACCAAAATGTATGAGTTTTACTTTTGAACTCTCAATTCTTTTTCATGTTATACATTTCTATTTGTATGTCAATGCCACACTGTTTTGATTACTGTAGCTTTGCAGTAAGTTTTGAAATCAGGAAGTGTGAGTCTTCCAATTTTTATCTCATTTTCTTTTGTTATTTAGGGTCCCTTTAACTTCCACATGAATTTTAAGATCAACTTGTCCATTTTTGTACAAGGGCAGTTAGAATTTTGATAGAGATTGCATTGAATCATTCAGTAAATTTAGGGAATATTGTCCTTTAGTTGCTTAGACAAGTTTTCTTTAGCTCTTTCAATATTTTATAAAGGACTGATTAAAGTCTTTGTCCAGTAAGTCCAACATCTGAGCTTTCTGAAGAATAATTTTTGCTGTGTGTGTCATATGGACCATACTTTCTTATTTCCTTTCATGTCTTATAATTTTTTATTGAATACTAAACATTTTGAATATTAAAAAATTATGGACATTAGATCTCTTTTCCCTAGGATTTGTTTTTGCTGTTTATTTTAGTTATTTGTTTAATATCTTGTCTAAACTAATTTTGTAAAGTCTGAATTCTCTGTCATGTGTGAATAGTAACATCTCTGTTCTGCTAGCTTAGTGGTCAGCTAATGAGTGATCAAAGATTTTCTTAAACTCTTGGAAACCCAAATTTCTCAGTCTCTGTAGAAGATCTCTGTAAGGCTCTTTAACACTTAGCCAAGAAGTTGATAAGTCTGTGTTAGTCTTCACTTTCTGCTTGCATATATCCTGAAGGTCAGCCAGAGGTGACACTTAGGGCATTTAAAATTCTTTCCTGAGCATACTCAGTCCTGAGAATAGGTGTTGAATTCTAAATTCCCAGAAATATGTTGGAGTTTTACAAAATGTTTTTTCCCCCCTAACCATTTTATTTCTCAGGCTTTTCTCCTAAAATTTTTTGATTAGTCTATTGATTGCCCCAACTCTTATTCATTTAGTTCAAGCAGTAGGGACTAAAACATTTGCCTGTAAATGTTTCAACTAGCAACCCTGGTAGTGGCTTTAGCCCTGGATGAATTTCAAATTAGGTGAGACCTAGTCAAGACTTTTGAGCCATCTTTCAAGCAAACCATGAGGAAAGTTGAAACAAATAATTACAATTCTTTGCAATTTAGGTCCATTCTGGAACAAGTAATGGGACTCTGAGCTTTCATTTCAACGATATCACTGATCTTGAGCATAAAAAAAAGAATAGGGTAAGTTAGCAACTTACAAATCTTGTTGTTCTTGCTAAGATTCAGCTATTATTTTTTAAAATAAGTGCTTCCTGGGTTGTTGCAAGCTTTTTACTAGTTTCCAGGGTTCCAAAAAGTTGACTCTGACCATTTTTCCAGTTTTTTAATTGCTTTTATGGGGAGTCAGAATTTTAGAGGTCCCTCTCTGCCATTTTTACTAACATTACCCTCTATTTTATCACTTCAATTGGAATGTAGAAACCATATCACCACATATGATCCTTTATTCTCTCTTTTTATGTTGTAGTTGTCTTATATATTACTTCTAAATACATTGGAATCTTCATTGGGTAATGTAATATTTTTTACTTTAATCTATTAGACATACTTCAATAGAAAAATAGTCCACTGCATTAACTCATATATTTACTTTTATGTTGTTTTCCTTCACTTTCAATGTTTCAGGTTTCCTTTTTGTATCATTTACTTTCCGTCTGAAAAACTTTTAACAATTCTTTTAGAACAGATCTGCTGGCAAGAAATTCTCTTTGTTTTTATGCATCTGAAATTCTATTTCACTTTCATTTCTGAAGGAGCTTTACACTGACTATAGAATTATTGGTTAAACATTCTATTCTTTTGACCTTTGAAAAATATTTTCCACTTCCACCTGGCCTTCATGATTTCTCTTGAGAAATCCATGGTTATGTGAATCATTACTTTCCTACAAGCTATGCATTATTTTCTCTGTTTTCAAAATGTTTTTCTTTGTCTTAGCTCTTCTTCGTTATGATATCTTAGCATGAATTTCCTTGGAATTATTCTGTTGTGGCTCTATGTTTACTGAATCTGTAGGTTCAGATACAGCTCCTCCTTGACACACAATGGAGTTACACCCTGATAAAGTAATCACAAGTTAAAAATACCTTTAAGTCCAAAATGCCTTATTACACTTTAATTGCTGAACATCATGGCTTAGCCTAGCCTACCTTAAATGTCCTCAGAATGCTTACTTTAGCCTACAGTTGGGCAACATCATCTAAAACAAAGCCTATTTTATAATAAGATGTTGAATAGCTCATGTAATTTGTTGAATACTGTTCTAAAAGTAAAAAAACCAGAATGGCTATATGGGTATTCAAAGTACGATTTCCACTGAGTGAGTATTGCTTTCGCACCATTGTAAAGTCAAAAAATTGTACGTCAAACCATTGTAAGCCAGGGACTGTCTTCCAATGATCTGTATTGTAAGACATCTGAATTTTGCAAAAATTGAGACTTTTCAGCCATCATATAGATACTTTTTTTCTGTACCATACTTTTTTCTTCTCCTTTGAAACTCTGATAATACAAATAGTATCACTATTGGTCCACAGGTTCTCTGTTCACTTTTTTCAAACTATTTTTTCCTTTGTGTTGTTTCTTATTTCCATAAATCTGTCTTTACATTCTTGAGTTATTCCTTTGTTATACTATGAAAGGCTTATTAAATGTGTTTCTATTTTGGTGATTTTTTTTTTTTGAGTTGGAATCTCACTCTGTTGCCCAGCCTGGAGTGCAATGGCATGCTAATGGCTACCCCAGCGATGACCTGCTGGCCTCAGGCAATCCTTTTGCCTCAGCCTTCCAAGTGGCTGGAACTACAGGCACGCTCTACTATGCCCAGCTAATTTTAAAATTTATTTTAGAGATGAGGTCTCACCAAGTTGCCCAGGCTGTTCTCGAACCCATAGGCTCAGGCAATCCTCTCAAACTCAGCCTCCCAAAGTGCTGGAATTACAGGATTGAGCCACCATACCTAGCTAGTGATTTTTTTTAAGTTCTAAAATTTTCATTTGATCTTCTATTTATTTGTTGAGACTTTTTCTCTTTCTATTATTTTAAAAAGTGTACTATCTTACTTATTGGTACATTTTATGATAGCCACTTTAAAGGATTTGTCAGATAATTCCAATGTCCATGTCGTCTTGGCATTGGCATGTATTGGTTGTCTTCTTCCAAATATATTTAGATGTTCTTGGTTCTTTATATTTTGAGAATTTAGGATTATATCCTGAATATTTTTAATATTTTGTTGTGACTCAGGGTCATGTTTGCACTCTTTGGACAATGTTGATCTTTTGGGTTTGTTTTAGTAGACAATTGGTCTGGTTGGGTTCAGGCTCAAGTTCTAACCAATTTAATGTTGGTTGTGGTTCCCATTTCAGCTAGGTTTATTGAAGACTTCACATTACTATTAAGACCTGTCTCATTTGTGTGACACCAACACTAGTTTGGCACTGTGGATATTGTTTAATTCTTCATTCAGTCCTCAAGGTCTATAGAGCTCTTGAGGTTTGATCAGTCTACTCTTATGGGATGAAACCCAGAAATTTATAAACAACTCAAAGTAGTTCCTTTAGCATACTTTTCTCTATTCATGATCTATCTCATCAGCACTTTTCCATGTTCTTGAAATTCCCCTGCAGAAAGGATGCAGCAGATTGGGGTATTTAAAGTTGCAACTTTCTAGCTGGTTTTTCCTCCAGCTAGATAGATATCCCAATCTGCTGCATCATTTCTGCAACCAGAATTGTGTGAGGGACAGATGAAGGGAAGACACAGAGACAAGGAACAATGAAAGTTCTTCTCATGCTTTTGAGACCACGTATTTTCAGATTGGAGAGAAAGATTTCCCATCCTCAGGGTTTTAGGCTCCTACTGGCCCTCATTGCCATGACTGCTCCACTGCTGCCATGAATTGTTTGAGGCTGGAATTATTTAGAATAGAGAAAAAGAAAAGAAAGAGTCATGGAGTATTTTTACACTCTGAGTATTAGGAAACCACTTATATATTCATCAAGCCAGAACTAGGAGTATCATCTGGAGCTTTCTCTGTTTTACCAATGCCCATGATCAATTTTCAGGTGGCATTGAGTTCAGGCCCAGAAATCTCAGATGAAAGAAAATAAAAACTCACTACCAGTTTGGTTACCCTTTGAATGTTCATCTTCTTCTCTAATCTGCCTGTTAGTATTTATTTTTAGAGTTCTCAAATTATCTGCTCCATTCACTCTACCTTGATATTATGGCTGCCTTCAGTGACAGAGAGAGGGTGCTTACTTCATCTTACCTAAAAGTGGAAGCCTCGTCAATTGATTTTTGGACAAAAGTACAAAGGTAATTTGATGGAAAAAGCATAGTTTTAACAACAAAACTTTTCAAAACTAATGGATAGCTATATGTAATACATGTATAACATAATATACATATATATATATATACACATTTCAAGCTATACATCCCGGCACATTTAAAACAATTCAAAACTTATCATAAACTTAAATGTAAGGCATAAAATTATAAAACTCCTAGAAGGAAACATAGGAGGAAACAGGAAAACTTTGTGATCATGAGTTAGGCAAATATTTTTAAAATATGACACCAAGAGCATGATTGATAAGATAATACTTTAATATAATAGGCTTCATAAAAATTTAAAACTCTCTTTGCAAGGACTATTAAGAAAAGGAAGAGACAAGCCACAGACTGAGAAAAATGTAAATCACATATAAAGGACTTGTATCGAAAACAAATGATGTGTTCTCTAAATTCAGTAATTAAAAACAAGTAAAAGATATAAATAAAAAAATACAGATGAGAAGATGTTCAACACCATTAATCATTAGGGAAATGCAAACCAGAACTACAATAAGGTGCCATTACATACCTATTAAAATGCCTAAAACTAAATGACTTAACCAAGTGTTGGTGAAAAAGTAGAGCCACTGGAACTGTCATGCATGGCTGGTGGGAATGTACCACTATACAACCATTTTATATAACAATTTGGCAGTTTTTTAAAACAGTAAACATACATCTGCTATATGATGTAGTTTCCCCTTCTAGGTATTTAACCAAGAGGAATGAAATCATATGTTCACACAAAGATACAAACATGGCTGCTAATTGCAATTTTATATGTAATCATCAAAAACTGAAAATGTTCCAAATGTCCATCAATATGTTTAGTGGATTAACAAATTATGGTATATTCACATAATGAAATACTACTCAGCAAGCTATTGTTACACATAACATGAATAAATTTCTTTTTTTTTTTTTTTGATAGTGAAATATTCTTAAAATTTGTTTTTTTAATTTTAAAGATATGGGGTACAATTCAGGATTAGTTATCCAAATGGTCATCATACAGATAAAGTTTGGGTCTCCCTTTGGTCCCCACTTTGTCTGGTTTGAGATCAAGTACCCTTATTGATGTTGTATTCCCTCCCCACCTCATCCCGGTAATATCCCACTACTGCCAATCCCTTTCTTATAGTAGCATGGACGAATTTCAAAATAATTATGCTGAGATAAACCAGACCACAGAATTGCAAATGATACAATTCTATTTCTATAAAATTCGAGAAAAAGCAGACTATAGGGAGTCCTATGGGTGAGGGAGAAGCTGGGGAAGTGGAACTGAGGAAGTCCAAAGAGATGTGAAGAAACTTTTTGGGTAATGGATATATTTACCATATTTATCGTGGTGATGGTTTCACAGATGCATATGTGTGTAAAAACTTTCAAAATTGTATACCTTTTTTATTTTTTGAGTTGGAGTCTCACTCTGTCACCCAGACTGGAGTACAGTGGCCACTCCCGGCCACCGCAGCCTCGACCTGCTGGGCTCCGGCGATCCTTCCGCCTCAGCCTTCCAAGTAGCTGTAACTACAGGTGTGCACTACCACGCCTGGCTAATTTTTGATTTATTGTAGAGATGAGGTCTCACCAAATTGCCCAGGCAGGTCTCGAACCCGCGGTCTCGGGCAATCCACTCAACTTGGTCTCCCAAAGTGCTGGGATTACAGACTGAGCCACTGAATCTGGCCTCAAAATTGTATACTTTATATGCAGTTTATTATATGGAGAAAGAATATCTGTTTTAAAAATGTAGTTCTAAATCATTCTTTGTGGTAATAAAATCAGCAAAGATTTCCCTAGCACTCTGGCTTATAGTTAACGTGCTAGTTTTTACTTTATCTTCTGGTATAAATTCATGAGTTCGTCAATGGCCATTTGAGAGATGGTATGTCAGTCACTCAGACCACCTCCATCATATCTGATTGCTGTTATCTTTATTACTTCATTCACTCTACCTTGTCATTTTTGAACATTTATTTTTCTAACTTCCTGAATTGAATGTTCAGAAATTTTAAAATTCATTTTTCTGTACGTAAACTTTTCACACACTTATCTAGGAAAATTTAAATGGTGCAAATATACACAGAGAAATATACACAGAGAGAAATGCACAGAGGAAAGCCAAAGTCATAATGAACCCCTTTTCCAGATAACATCGCTATTAGTATTTCTGCCACCTCTCTTGCATGTATATCATTTTTTTGTGTGTGTATGCAGAAAAGTAAACAAATCATAAGTGTACAGCTTTCCATAAACAGAATATACCCATGTTACCAGCACTCAGTCAACTGGCAGAACATTGCTAGCATCCCAGAAGCCATCTTTGTATCTGCTGCCAGTCACAACCCACTCTCCACAAACCCAAATTTAGGTACAATGTTGATGATTTCTATTGAGATAGATTACTTTTGCTCATTTTCCCAATTTATTTAAGTCATCATGGAGCATGCATTTTGCTTTATCTGTCTTCTTTTACTCAACGCTTTGTGAGTTTCATCTATATGATTGTAAGAGGTTGTACTTCATTCGCTATTGTTGTGGTATATTCTCTCTCTGTTGTGTGAAGATAACATAATTTCTTTATCCATTTTATTGTCAATGGGCGTTTGGGTGGTTTCCAGCTTGGGGCTAGCATGAATAGTGCTGCTATATATATTCTAAAACTTTGTGAGCATATAGGCACCGTTTTTGTTGATTGTATCTCTAAGAAGAGATTGCTAAGTTGTAAACATGCAATTTAGATATACATAACTTTGAATAAATTGCATCACACTAGACAAGTTATTCTGAAACCTGCTTTACTCCCTAAACAAGTCAGATGTTTTAAAAATCATTCTCAATAGTTTTTTTTTTTTTCCAATTTCAATAGATCTAGAAGGTACAAATAGTTTTTGGACAGCGCTTTAAGTGTACCTACCATCCCACCTGTACATGTTGCACCCAAAAGGCAATTTTTCATTCTTCCACCCTTTGCCCCTATCCCCTTCTGAGTCTCTAGTGTGCATTTTCCCATTCTCTAGTCCTTTGCGGATCCTTGGTTTGGCTCCCACTAATACGTGAGAACACGCAGTGTTTGCTTTTCTGTTCCTGAGTTAGTTCACCGATGACGATATTCTCCAATTCCACTCAAGTTGCTGCAAAAGACATTATTTATTTCTTTGATAGCCGAATTGGATTTACATTATCCACTGACTGGTTGATGGGCATTTAGGCTAATCCCACCTCTTTGCAATTGTGACTTGTGCTGTGATGAATATGCAAGTGCAGTGCAGGTGTCTTTTTTATGTAAGGACAAGGCAAACATTTTTTTCATGTCAATTAAAAGTATTCATTATACAAACGTACTGTACTTTTTTCATTTAGTCACTCTTCAGTAGGTTTTTTGTTTCTGATTTTTCACTAGTATGAGCCATGTTTCATTCCATGTCTTTATAAACAATCTCTGTTCAATCGACTGATTATCATTTTAGGTTAATTACTTAGAACTAGAATTGTTGGATCCAAAGGTATGCGTATGTGCGTTCAAAATTTTGATACACATTGTCCAATTTTCTTCTTGAAATGATGAGGCACAGTTTACAATCTCACTAAGAGTTTCGACTGAACCTTTCTTCTGAAAGATAAGGAAACAGCTTATTTCCTTTCAATGCTTTCCACTTATTTCTCCTACTTATCCTACCTCCTCTCCAGTTGACTTTTCCTGAGTCCAGAGTATGATAACGTGGTAAACTTTTGGTAAGCTATGCTATTATATAAATGATAGGAATGTATATGTGGCATCATTTGGTCCAGTGTATGATTTCATGATAAACTTTTAAAAGACATTTACATGTACCAATTAAGCTCTGTAATTATGGGCTAATTAATTTTTATTTAATATATATTTGTTAATGAATTTTATGGTAAGTGATATTCAAAATACTTGGCATCTAGACTAAGGAATAAGATTCTAGAAGCTTCCTACTGAGGTTTGGTTATTGAATTTAGGGAAATCCAGGGGTCTCCAGGGATGGGGTTGGGTGATTGGAGATACTAGAAGAGATTTAGTGCTTAATCCTGATTTGTACATGAATAACCTGTAGAGATTTTTTTTTTCGTTACAAAAGTAAGTATTTTTTTGGTACAAAAGCAAAACATTCTTTATAGCAAGTGTCAACAAGGCAGAAATAAATAGAATAAGAATGTTATAATATTTATTTCTCTATGTAATTCCATTCAATTCCACCCCTTAGAGATGATTGGCAACTAGAGTTGCCAGTTTGGTTTTTATTAAACCCATTTTTTATGCCTTTATAAGCATGAATGATGTTTTTATGCTTTCTCTGATTTTTATTTTAAAAATTTGAAAACTAGAGCAAAATTGCAAAAATGGTGCCCAAGCACCCATAATACCCTTCATATCTGATCCCTCTTTCTCTTTCTCCTCTCTTTGTCTCTCCTTTACCATTCGAAAATTAGGTGAAAATGCATCGAAGCCATTGCAACAAATTTCACCACTAAATTTTTTGTGCATATTTCCTAAGAACAATGACATTCTCCTACACGACCACAATATAATCATCATACCTGGGGAATTTAACACTGATACAATAAATACAGACCCAAATCAAATTTCTCTAATTGTTGCAATACAATAATGTTCTTTATGGTTGGTTGTTTTAAAACCAAGATTCAACCATTAATTGCACATTTGCATAGTTGCCAAGTCTTTAATCTAGAACAGCTTCTTTTCGTGTATTTTGGAACATTGACTTTCTGCAGAGTCTAGGTCAGTTGTGTTGAAAATGTCCCTCAAATTGAGTTTGTATGATGTTTCCTCATGACTGGAATCAGGTTATGCATTTTTGGCAGGACTACTACATATGTGATGTGGTTATCTTCTCAGTGTATCACATTAGGAGGCATGTGGTGCCAGTGTGGCCAATATTAGTTTTATCATGTTTAATCATTTTCTGTCAGATTTCTCCATATCCATTCTTCTCCAACTATCTTTCTCCTAATAGAAAGGTAGGAAAACTATTTCTGTAAAGGGCCAGATATCACAGATTTAGATTTTTCAGACCACGTGAGGTCTCTGTCACATATTCTTTTTTGTTCCAACCACTTAAAAATGTAAAAACATGTTATCCGGAGAGCTATGCCTACATAAGTGGCCTGTGGGCCACCCTGACCTAACGGTTTTAGCATTCATTGACAATTCTTCTAAGTCAATCATGACTTGAGTGGCTGTAAAATAGTGACTTTCAAATTTCAGTTATTCCCCCTATATTTATTAGCTGACAGACCTTTGCAAAACAAAAACAAAAAACAGCTATTCTTCCCTTTAAAAAATGTTTTTGGAAACATTACGGAGTTTTGAATTCTGTATATATACATATATTTTAATGAATGCCAAAAAAATTCTGAATGTGTTAATTCATTATTCAACTGGAATGTACAGAGTGCCAACTGTGCTAGTCACTGGGGGGCGGGAAGGGGTGATGTTGAACATATGGTCCCTGATCCCATGGAACTTATATTCTGATGGGGAAATAAGTATTAATCAAATGATCACATAAATGAATGTAGATAGAATTAGTTTCAGATAGAATGAGTATTGAGCAGGAGTATATGAGCTAGTAAGGGCAAGTCAGTCACCAGGAAATGGATGCTGTCCCAGGAGGTAAGGATGGGCTGATATTTGAGGTTGAGTAAGTACCATTACTTCTGTGAGAATGATGGGGCTGTGAGAGGAGAGTCCTGAGGACAGAGGAACACAGGAGAACATCCTGGAGGTGGTGGGAGCAAGGCTCACAGGCCAAAGAAAAATGGCCACCAGCTGTGCGGATGGGCAGAGAGAACCAGTGGTAAAAAATCGGAAGGATCGCCAGAGCCCAGCAGGTCGAGGCTGCGGTGGCCGGGAGCGGCCACTGCACTCCAGTCTGGGCGACAGAGTGAGACTCCAACTCAAAAAAAAAAAAGCATGAGATGTGGGAGGCCACTGGGAATCGTTGTCCAATTTGGATCTTCATCTGGAGAGCAAGGGAAGTCAGGAAAGTGTATTTTCTCAACGGACTACCCAGACAAGATGAGCCTTTGAGAAAATCACCTTGCTAGTGTGATGCTTGGAACCTCATCAGTAGGCCACCAGAGAGCCTGGTAGAGAGATGATGGGACTTACAGAGAGTGCTCTGTGACTATGGAAAGAAGTCAATAGACTTGAGAACTATGCAAGATCTGAAAGGAATGTGACTCTGGGTGGTGGAAATACTCTGTATCTTGATTGAGAGGTGGTCACATGGACATATCATTTACCATAAATTATCACATGGGTACACATCAGATCCAGGCACCTCACTATATGTAAATTTTACCTAAAAATATTATGCCATCAAGTGAAAAAGAAAGGTGCAGAACTACATGAACAGTGTGGTACCATTTGCATAATGGTTCTATGTAAAATACCTCTGGAAGAAAACACATTCTTGCCCGATGGAAGGAGAGTGGTGTATCTGGAAGACAGAAGAAGGAAGGAGATGTGTTACTGAATATTGTTTTTCACTTTGGAATTTTGAACCATGTGATAGGATTCAGAGGTGAACTGGGAACAGTACTGAGGAAAAGGAAATTGCCAAGAATGACTCCGATGTGGTCTGGCTTCCAGAACAGAGGGTTATTACACTAAAATCTACAAATAAAAGGTATCAGATCTAGCGCAGAGTTCCTGGAAATTGGGGAGGAATGTGGTCCTAAGTACAGCAGAAGTCCTGGCCTGAAGCAAGAAGAGATGCATGGCCTTTTAGGGGAAAGAAGAAGACAGGATCAGAATGCATGCCCATGAAGGTGGCAGTTTGTGTAGTTCATAGCAGCAAACATGATTTTTACATATGTCTTTGTTGATTTTGCCCCGATGAGCTTGAAGGGAAGCCACAAATTGGACTTCTTTCTTCTTACTCTCTTTCTCCAACTGAAATTTTTAAGACGTTAGAGTCAGGGACATGGGGATCAAAAACTCAACTCGATTAGACTGCACCCAGAATTAGGTCCTTTACCACTTGGCCAGTCACAAGGACTGACAGACAAATGCCAGGTCAAGGCCTAACAGTGCTCTCTGCAAACAGGGAGAGTCCACGAGAGTGTGAGGGGTGGAGTTCCCAGTCCTTTTCCTTTTTCTCTTTATTAATCAGCACAGTGAGTGCGAAGGAGAGATTCAGAGTGTCACACTAATGGCTATCACTCCATATGAACATTTGTAATCCAAGAAAATGTGGCTTCCTACCACTACTGTTTTCCTCAGTATTCCTGTGCACATCTTTATTTCTTTGCACCTCTGCCAACACTGGGTTCTCACAAATACTTTAAAATTTTGCCTATTTATTGAGACTTTCTTTCCTGATAAAAAATCTGGGACAAATTAAAATTGACAGTGCTTGGTCCCATGAGAACCCCTTCCCAGTCTCTCTACTGTAGCTGATCTGAGGTAAGTAACCTTACTCATTCTGAGACCTGAGCACATCTCCAGATCTCTAGTTGGGTTTCAGGGAACTATTAGCAAGGCTCTTGCGCCCACAGCACCACATTTGTCCTCTAGTTCAGGAATTGTGGTCAAGCTCTAGTGTCTTGTTTCATTTTGGTTCAAGTTGTGCTTGTCTGGAAACTATTCTTTGGCATTTGTAGGACAAGGTTAAGGTTGTCTTGAAGTTTTAGCTTAGTTTTCATTTTAACTGTTAGTTCCTTTGTTGATTTTTGTAGGTTTAAGGAAGGAGGTTTAAAAATTTCTACTTATACTGTCATCTTTCCTGGGAGTCTCTACTTCTCTCCTTGAATTTAAAAAAATGGGGAAAAAATAGCTCACAAGTGTTTATTTTGGAAAACAATAATGTCTTGCTCTAAGGTTTCTCACTCCCCTTGAGGCAATTACATTTAACCAGGTCTGTTTCACCATGCACAAACTCGTCCTCAGACATTTTTTTCGTTTATGGTTCTTCAATAATATATTTTTATTTTTTTCTCTTATATTGTGATTTATGATCTACTTTTAGTTCTTTGTTTGCTATATTAGTCAGATTAAACTAAGCTATGCTTTTTAATTCTGTAAGTTTTGCTTTATGCATTTTGAGCTTATGTTATTAGGTGCATTCAATTTTAGAAATGTTATATCTTCCAGAAATGTTGACACTTATCATGAAAAATTTTAAAAAATCTTTAGTAATTCTTTTAAACTTAAAATCTACTTTGTTTAATATTAGTACAGTGGTACTAGCTTTTTTTTCAATTAGTGTTTGTTTTTTTTCTTTCACGTATGACAATCCTGTGTCCTTATATTTAATGTGTATCTATTGTAAGCAAAATCTAGTTGCAAATGTCTATGCTTGTAACCAATATAACATTCTTTGTCTTGAGATTAGGCTATATTTGGTCAGGTAATATTGAATGCACTTTCTAATTTATTTAGGTTTCAACTTAGAACCTTACTATTTAGTTTCTACTTATTTCACTTGTTTTATGTCCCCTCTTTCTTCCTTTTTATGAAATTAAGTTTTTTTTGATTATTCCATAACACCTTATTAATTATACTTAAAAAAATTCTTTTAGTGATAACCCTATGGACTGCAATGTATATCGTTGACCCGCCGGTATATTCTAAATTAGTAAATTTATCACAACAACACAGGTTGTACTGAAAGTTGCAAGAAACTTAGAACATATAAGCTTCATTTACTCCATTCCCACCTTTTGTGAAATCATTTTAATGTATTTCATTTTTTCATATATTTTAAACCCTACCAAATATTAACATGCATTGTTATTAGAGTAAAATATAATGATTTTTATTTATCCACATATTTACCATCTCCAGTCTTCTTCTATCGCAATTTCTCCATCTGAAATCATATTTTTTCTGCCTGAATAACTCACCATAGCAATTCTTTTAGGATAGATGCCAATGACAAATTCTCTATGTTTACTTTACCTTTAAAAACTTTTTAAGCCATAATGTCCATCAAATTACCAACTTCATTCTTCTCAGACCTGGAAAAGACAAACAGAAATTCATATGGAAACACAAGGAGCACTAATAGCCAAAACAATCCTCAACAAAAGAAACAAAGTGAGAGGTATCACACTTCCAGATTTTAAACTTTACTATAGGGCTATAATAATCAAAACAGCCTGGTATTGGTACAAGAACAGACATATAGATCACTGGAACAGGATAGAAATTCTGGAAGTAAAAACTTGATCTCTCAACCAACTATTCTTTGACAAAGTCATCGATAACAACCACTGGAGAGAGGAGACCTTATTTAGCAAATGGTGCTGGGAAAACTAGCTGACCACATGCAGAAGAATGAAACAGGTCTCCTACCTATCACTATACACAAAAATCAACTGTAAATGGATCAAAGACCTAAACGTAAAACCTCTGACTACAAGAATCTTAAAAAAAAAAAAATACAAGAGACACCTTTATGCACATTGGAATAGGCAGTCAATGCTTGATCAAACCCTAAAATCACATGCCTTAAAAGATAAGGTAAACAAGTGGGACCTCATCAAATTGAGAATCTTTTGCACAACAAAAGAAACCATTAAGAGAGAAGAGAGACAACCCACAGAATGGAAAAAAATATTTGCTAACTGTACATCTGACCAAATAATCTGACCAAAGCCTAACATCCAGGATCTACAAAAAACTCAAATGTGCTAAAAGGAAAAATCAAACCACCCTATTAAAAAGTGGGCAAAAGACATGGACAGACACTTCTCAAAAGAAGGCATGAGTAGCCAATAAATACACGAAAAAATGCTTAGCCTCACAAATCATCAGACAAATGCAAATCAAAACCATTTTGAGATTCTACCTAACTCTGTTAAGGATGGTCATCATTAATAAATAAAAAAAAGATAGATGCTGGTGAGGGTGTGGAGAAAAGGGAATGCTTCTACACTGCTGGTGAGTATGCAAACTAGTTCAACTTCTGCAGAAAACAGTGATGATTTTTAAAAGAACTAGAAATTGACCTTCTATACAACACAGCAATCCTCCTCCTGGGTCTATACCAAAAGAGCTCAAATCATTCTACAAAAAAAGATAGTTGCACATGCATGTTTATTGCAGTACTATTCACAATAGCAAAAATGAAACCGACCCTACTGCCCATCAAAAGTGAGCTAGATAAAGAAAATGTGATACACACACACACACACACACACACACACACACACACGATGGAGTATCTCAACAGCCATAAATAAGGACAAAATTATGGACTTTGCAGCAAATTGAATGGATTTAGAGTCCATCATACTGCACCATCTAGCACAGAAACAAAGAACTGAATACCCCATATTCTCCCTCACAAGTGGGTCCTAAGCATTTATCACAATACTAAAAGAGAGGGATCAGCAGTAGTGGAACACTGCCAGGGGACAGAGGAGGGGGCATGTAACATCGGTAAGGGTACCTGATCCTAAGCCAGGTGAAGTGAGGACCAGTTGCTGACCCAAACTTCACCTGCACGTAGACTACTTATATACCTAATCCTGATTTGTACCCTAGACCTTTATAATGAAATAAGGCAAAAATAAAAAAGTTTTAACCATAATCTTTAAATTTAAGTTTTTAAATTATTTTTAATTGACAAATAATAATTGTATATATTTGTGGAATACAGTGCGATTTTCAATGCATGCATATAATGTAGCATGATCAAATCAGGGTAATTAGCATATCCATGACCTTAAACATTTATCTTTTTTTTGTGCTTCACAGTTTTCATGATTTTTTTCTTCTTTTACAATCAACTTTGTTGAGGGAAATTTACATACAATGAAGACCCATTTTAAATGTACAGTTTGATGAGTTTTGACAAATGTATAAACCCTTGTAACTATCATCATAATTAAAATATAAACATTTCCATCAACCTAAAAAATTCCCTGATGCCCCTTTGCAGTCAATCACTCAGCCACAGTCAGCCCCAGGCATCCATTGATCTACTTTCTGTCATTCTAGGTTTGCTTTTCCTGTTCTAGAATTTTATAAGGATGAAATAATGGAGGATGCATGATGATTATTTTTCCCTGCCTGTGTCTTGTCTATTCATTTTTTCAAAGATGTCTTTGTGGAGCACAAGATTATGAATCTAATAAAAGAAAAATAATTAAATTTTTCCTTTATTATTTGTGCTTTTTGTAACCTGTTTAAGAAATTTTTGCTTAGCCAAGGTTACAAACATTTTCTCATGTTTTCTTTAAAAAGTTTTGGCGCTTTAACTAAACATTTAAGTTTATGATCCATTTTGAGTTAATTTTTGTGTATGGGGTCAGGTAAGTATCAAAGTTCATTTTTTTCCACATGAATATTCAGTTATTCCAGCACAATTTGATAAAAAGGCCAACCTCATTGAATTAATTGGTTTGAATTAGTTTGGCATCTTCACAAAAAACAAATTGATCATATTGGTGTAGGTCTATTCCTAATCTATTTTTTCCTTTGATGTATATATCTATCCTTGTGCCAAAACCCCACTCTCTTGATTAGCTTTATAGTAAGTATTGAAATCAGGCAGTCCTTTCCAACTTTCTTCTTCTAAAATTTTTTTTGGCTATTCTATGTCCTTTGCACATGTATGTATACATTTTACAACCAACTTGTCAAATTTTCAAAAAAGCTTATTAGGATATAGATTGGGATTATGTTGAAACTATAGATCAATTTGAGGAGAATTGACATTTTAAAAATATCAGAACTCTAATCCATCAACATGTTAAATATCTCTATTCATTTTCATTCTTCTTTAATTTCTCTCAGCAGTGTTTTGTAGTTTTCAGTATACACACCTTACACTTATCGGGTTAAATTTATCCCTCATAATTTATGGTTTTGATATTGTGAAAGGTAGAATATATATATTTTTTTGAGTTGGAGTCTCACTCTGTCGCCCAGACTGGAGTGCAGTGGCACATTCCTGGCCACCACAGCCTCGACCTGCTGGGCTCCGGTGATCCTTCTGCCTCAGCCTTCCGAGTAGCCGGAACCACAGACTCTGGCTACCATGCCCGGCTATTTTTTATTTTATTGTAGAGATGAGGTCTCACCAAGTTGCCCAGGCTGGTCTCGAACCCACAGGCTCAGGCAATCCACTTGCCTCGGCCTCCCAAAGTGCTGGGAGTACAGGCTAAGCCACCAAGACCAGCTGGTAATATTTTAAAAATTTCCTTTTACAGTTGTTTATTGTCAGTATTGATCTTGTATTTTGTGACCTTGTTAAAGTCACACTTAAATCCAAATAGTTTTTTTTTAATGTACACAATCATGTTGACTTTCAGTAAAAATAGTCTTATTTCTTACTTACCAATCTATATGCATTTTCTTTTTATTGACTTATTTCTCTGGCTGTAGCCTCCAACAGATGTTAAATATTAATAGAATCATTTTTCTGATTTTATGTGGAAAGCAGTCAGTCTTTAATCATTCAGTATGATGGTAGCTGTAAGCTTTTTGTAGTACTTATCAAAGAGAGGGAGTTCCCTTCCATTGCTAGTTTTCTAACAGTTTTTATTGTGAATAGGTGTTAAATTTTGTCAAATGCTCTTTATGCACGAATTACAATGAGTGTGATTTTTAAAATTGTTATGAATAGAAAAAATACATCGATTCATATTTTAGAATTTAAATTTAAAACAACTTTGTATGACTTTGAAAAGCTCCATTTTGTCAGGTTACATTATCCTTTTTATATACTGCTGGGTTCCGTTTGCTAATATATTACGGCTATTTGCATTTATGTTCATTTTCTTTTTTGTATTGTCTATATCTGATTTTGGTAACAGGTGACAGTGGCTTCATAAATGAGTTGAGCTGTGTTCCATTCTCTATTCCATAAAAGTGTTTTATCAGATCGGTATTAGTTCTTCATTACAATGTTTGTTAGAATTCACCACAGAATCCATTTGAGCATTTGGGGATCTATTTATATTTCTGGGTAACAGGAGGCTATTAGTTTTTAATGGAATTTCTTCAAAAGACACAGGTCTATTCAGATTTTCAATTATTTTCTTGGGTCTCGTTTATTATTTGTGGTATTCAAAAAATTTTTATTTTTTGCCTAAGTTGTCAGATTTTTTTTTGCTTAACATTGTTTATAACATTCCCTTGTTATTCCTTTTTCTATCTTTAAGATCTATAGTGATGCCCCTTTTACTGGGCCTGATTTGGTAATTTGGGTCTTTGCCATATGTTAAAATCAGGTTAGCTAGAGATTTATTAATGGTATTGACGTTTTCATGGGTTTTTCTCTGCTTGTTCATTTTCTATTTCATTTACTTCTTGCTATCTTTATTTCCTTTCCATTTAATTTACTCTTCTCTTTCTAGCTTTTTGTTACTGTTGTTGTTAATCCATTCAGCCATTATATTTCTTTTACTAAAAAAGCATTTTAATTAATTAATTAATTAATTAATTAACTTATTTAGCAGGGTTAGGTACATAAGTGGTTTTGACCGGGTGAAGTTTGGGCCTCCCATTCGTCCTCACTTTGCCTGGTTTGAGATCAGGTGCCCTTATTGATGTCATGTGCCCCCCTTCTCCATGCTCTGTCAGTAATCCGCTACTGCCGATGTCTATCATGTAGTTTGATGACAAATATACAGGGTCCACTTATGAGTGAGAAACATGTGATACTCTGTTCTTTGTTTCTGTGATAGATCACTGAGTATTATAGGCTCTTAAGTCTATCCAAGTTGCTGTGAAGTCCATAATTTTGTCCTTTATGGCTGCATGATATTCCATTGTGTATATGTACCTCATTTAAAAAAATCCAGTTCACTTTTGATGGGCAGCATGGTTGGTTCCATGTTTTTGCTATTGTGACTAGTGCTGCAATAAACAAACATGTGCAGGTATCTTTTTTGTAGAATGATTTGAGTTCCCCTGGGTATGTTCCAAGAAAGGGGACTGTTGGGTCGTATGGAAGGTTGATATTTAGATTTTTTAGAAATCACCACACTGTTTTCCATAGAGATTGTACTAGTTTACACCCCACCAACAGTGTGGAAACATTTTCTTTTCTCGACAACCTCTCCAGCATCTGCTGTGTTTTGAGTTATTAATGATGACCATCCCAACTGGTGTTACGTGGTATCTCAGTGTGGGTTTGATTTGCATTTCTTTGATGATTGGTGAGGCTGAACATTTTTTCATTTATCTGTTGGCTGCTCATATGTCTTCTTTTGAGAAGTTTCTATTCATGTCTTTTGCTGACTTTTTAATAGGGCTGTTTGTTTTTTTCCTTTCAGCACGTTTGAGTTTTTTGGATGTTAGGCCTTTGTCAGATACACAGTTGGCAATTTTTTTTTTTTTTTTTACCATTCTGTGGGCTCTCTCCCCACTTTCTTAATGGTTTCCTTTTGCTTTGCAGAAGCTTTTCAGTTTGATGAGGTCCCACTTGTCAGTCTTATTTCTTATGGCATGGGCTTTTGGGGTTTTGATAAGGAATTGGTTGTCTACTCCAATTTCCATAAGGGTATCTCCTATATTTTCTAAGAGTCGTATAGTTTGAGGTTTCACATTTAGGTCTTTGATTCATTTAGAGTTGATTTTTGTGTATGATGATAGGCAGGGTTCCTGTTTCATTCTTCTGCATGTGGTCAGCTAGTTTTTGCATCATCATTTACTGAATACGTTCTCCTCTCCCCAGTCTTTGTGGCTTCTTGAGCTGTAACTTTAGAACATTGATTAAACCTTGTATATTTTTATACATAAGCATTTAAGCTATAATTTTTCCTGTAAACATTATTTTAGCTGATCTCACAAATTTCAATATGAGTATTGTGCTTTCATTTCATTTAGTACAGAATATTTTAAAACTTTTGTGATTTATTGTCTGACATATGCATTATGCAAGATTGTCTTTTACTTGTAAAATCCTGGGGAATTTTATTTTTATTATTGGTTTCCGATTTAATTCCATTGTGGTCAGAGAATGTTTTCTGTATGATTTCAATAACTTAAAATTTATTGAGAAAATTGTTTTGTGGCACAAGATATTTTCTGTCTTTTATGAACATTCCAAGTGTACTTGAAAGGAGTGTGTTAATATAATGCTCTATAAAATCAATTTGGTCAAGCTGTTTGATTATGATTCACACTTTAAATTAAATGCAATTTACAACACGTTTAGAGTTAAATCTACTATTTTGCCTTCTTTTTTATTTGTCCCATTTGCTCTTTATTCATCTTTCCCTTTTCAGAAAGCGTTTTTTGGTAATTTTTCTAATGTTATTTTTTCTATTTTCTAATTATTTTTCTAATGTTCTATTTATTCTCCTCTATTGGTTTATTTACTGTATCTCTTTATGCTCTAGGGTTGACAATATGCACCTTCAAATATACCAGTCCATTGTCAAATAACATTATATCACTTTAAGGATAAAGTAAACACTTTAAAAAAATATTTAAAATATGTGGGGTGCAATTCAGGGTTAGGTAGACAAATGTTCATTATGCAGGTGCCCTTGTTGATGATGTGTGCCCCCCTGCTCCCCTGGAAGTTTCCCACTACTGCCAATCCCTTTTTTATAGTATTATAAAAAGGTAAACACCTTTTAACAGTGCACTTTCATTTTTTCCCTCCCTCTGTGCTGTTATTGTCATATATGTTTTACTTATACATATATTATAAATCCCATAAATTCATTGGTAGTATTTTTGTCTTAAACAGTCAACTACCTTTTAAAGAAAGTTAAAAATCCCAAGACAAATCTTTTATATGTACTCACATATTTGCAATTCCCAGGTCTCATTTATTCCTGAGTTTCTGCTGCCATTTACTTCAACCTATATTCCTTTACTCTTTGTTTATCTGAGAAACTTTATTTCATCTTTAAATTTAGAGAATATTTTGATGATTATAAAATTCTAGATTTTTAAATTATTTTTTTTAACTGTTAAATTTTTTTATTTTAAAATTGTGGGGTCCAATTCAGGGCTAGGTAAACAAATATTCACCATGCAGTTACCCTTGTGGGTGAGGTGTCCTCCCTACTCCCCAGGCAGATTTCCATCACTGTCAATCCGACCTCCCCAATCCCCCTACCCCCCTGCAGTTTCCCATTACTGTCAATCCTTTTCTTATAGTATTATGATATTTGTTGTAGGTCCACTTATGAATGAGAACATGTGATACTCAGTTCGTTTTTCTGTGAGAAATCACTCAGTATTATAGACTCTAATTCCATCCATGTGGCTGTGAAGTTCCTGATTTTGTTCTTCTTTATGGCTGCATAATATTCCATTGTGTATATATACCACATTTTCTTATCCAGTCCTCTTTTAATGGGCAGCATGGTTGGTTCCGTGTTTTTGCTATTGTGAACAATACTGCAATAAACAGACGTGTGCAGGTATCTTTTTTATAGAGTGATTTGCGTTCTTCTGGGTATATTCTCAGTAGGGGGTCATATGGAAGGTCGATTTTTAGAACTTTTAGGAATTGCCACACTGATTTCCACAGAAGCTGTACTAGTTTACACTCCCACCAACAGTGTAGCAGTGTTCCCTTTTTACCACATCTTCTCCAGCATCTGTTATTTTTTGAGTTATTGATGATGGTCATTCTGACTGGAGTTAGGTGGCATCTCAGTGTAGTTTTAATTTGCATTTCTTTGATGACTAGTGAGGCTGAACATTTTTTCATGTGTATCTGTTGGCTGCTCGTACATCTTCTTTTGAGAACTGTCTATTCATATCTTTTGCCCACTTTGTAATGGGGCTATTTGTTTTTTTTTCTTTTCAGCACATCTGAGTTCCTTGTAGATCCTAGATGTTAGGCCTTTGTCAGACATGGAGTTGGCAAATATTTTTTCCCAGTCTGTGGGCTGTCTCCCTGCTCTCTTGATGGTTTCTCTGCCTTTGCAGAAGCTTGTCAGTTTGATGAGGTCCCACTTGTCTATGTTATTTCTTATGGCATGGGCACTTCGGGTTTTGATCAGGAATTGGTTGCCAGTTCCAACTTCCATAAGGGTGTTGCCTGCATTTTCTAAAGGTCTTATAGTTTGAGGTTTTATGTTTAGGTCTCTGATTCATTTTGAGTTAATTTTTGTGTATGGGGATAAGTAGGGGTCCTGTTTCAATCTGCATGTGGTCAGCCAGTTTTCCCAGCACCATTTACTGAATAGGTAGGTTCTCCTCTCCCCAGTGGTTGGTGGTGGATGTTTTGTCAAAGATGTGTTGGTTGAGAAATTGAGGTTTTGATTCTGGAATCTCAATTCCATTCCATTGGTTTATATGCCTGTTGTACCAATACCAGGCTGTTTTGGTTATTGTAGCTTTATAATAAAGTTTAAAGTCTGGGAGTGTGATACCTCCTGCTTTATTTATTTATTTATTTTTTGCTGAGGATTGTTTTGGCTATCTGTGGTCATTTATTTTTCCATATGAATTCCTGTATTGTTTCTAGGTCTGAGAAGAATGTTGCTGGTAATTTGATGGGTGTTGCATTAAATCTATAGATTGCCTTAGGTAGAATGGACATCTTAACAATGTTAATTCTTCCAATCCATGAGCATGGACTATTTTTCCACTTGTTTGTGTCATCTTTGATTTCTTTGAGCAGTGTTTTGTAGTTTCATTGTAAAGGTCTTTCATGTCTCTGGTTAGGAAGATGCCAAGATATTTCCTTTTTTTGTGGCTATTGTAAATGGAATTATGCTTTTTATTTGGGTTACTGTTTGTTTATTATTGGTATATAGAAATGTGATTGTCTTTTTCACATTTATTTTATATCCTGAGACTTTGCCAAAGTCCTTTATCAGTGCAAGGAGGTTTTTGACAGATTCGCTAGGGTTTTCAAGGTATAGAATCATGTCGTCTGCAAAGAGAGATAACTCTTTTCCTATTTGGATACCCCTGATCTCCTTCTCTTCTCTGATTGCTCTAGCTAGGACTTCCAAAACTATGTTTACCAGGAGGGGTAAGAGTGGGCATCCTTGTCTTGTTCCAGTTTTCAGGGGAAATGGTTCCAATTTCTGTCTGTTTAGCAGTATGCTGGCTGTGGGTTTCTTGTAGATGGCTTTTACTGTTTGGAGGTATGTTCTATCTATGCCTAGATGTTCAAGGGTTGTTTTTTTTTTTTATCAGAAAGGGGTGCTGGATTTTATCAAAAGCTTTTTGTTTTTATGTCTGTTGATGTACTTAATTACATTTATGGTCTTACAAATGTTGAACCAGCTTGCATCCCAGGGATGAAGCCTACTTGGTCATGGTGGATGATTTTTGTGATGTGTTGTTGAATCCAGTTTGCTAGGATCTTTTTGAGAATTTTAGCATCTATGTTCATCAAGCATATTGGCCTGTAGTTCTCTTTCTTTGTTGGGTCTTTACCTGGCTTGGTTATCAATGTGATATTAGCTTCATAAAATGATTTGGGGAGAGTTCCATATTTCTCTATCATCTGGAATACTTTCAATAGGATTGGTATCAGTTCCTCCTTGTATGTTTTGTAGAATTCTACTGGAAAGTCATCTGGTCCAGAACTTTTTTCTGTAGGTAGTTTTCTTAGGACATGGTCAATTTCCTGGATTGTTATTGGTCTATTTAGGGTCTCCATTTCTTCTTGTTTCAACCTAGGGAGGTTGTGTGATGTCAGAAAGTCCTCCATTTCCTTTAGGTTTTCAAGTTTGTTTCCTTATAATTGTATATAGTATTCTCTGATAATCTTTTGTATTTCTTCAGGATCAGATGTGACTTCATCTTTTGTGTTTCTGATTGT
>NW_007020232.1:212033-213022 GCF_000164805.1 Carlito syrichta
TTTGAAATTGTTAAATTTGCAGCTCTCCACTAATTGTTCTTTGCCTAGTTGCATGGCATTTTTTCTCCATTTGCCAATTTTAGTTATCAACTAGGAACTAAAGGAATCTTTATGAGGATTTTTTTTCTATCTCCTTATGTGCATAATCTTCTCCTCTTATGTCCTCTACCCAACAAATTCCAGCTTCTTAAGCCTCTGTGAACTTTGGTGTCTGTTCCCTCAATTCAGTAAGACTACTGTGTTCTGCTTTGGCTTCCTTTTCCTTGACAGTGATACAGAATGTCTCCAGGCAGAAAGACAGGCAAGTGTAGAACACACTTAATTTGTTTCTCTTTTTATATGGATCACAGTCCTGAACTATCTGCTGTCCAATTACTGAAAACAGTTAATGTGTGTATTTGTTTAGCTTCTATTTGTTAATAATTGGAGGGAAACTAGTTTAGAAGCAAACATACTCAACTTTCTTTTTAATGGATATTTTCACTGCATTCAGAATCTAGTGGATAATTATTTTATTTTAGTGCATCAAAGATTATAACAATTTTTGGTAAGTTGCAGTAGCTTTTATCATTTTTGTTGAGAAGTTATCTGCCAGGCTAAGTTGTTAATTTGAAAGGTGTGTGTGTCAGTTGGAGAGTGGGCCTGGTTGTTTTTAATATTTTGTCTTTGGTTTTTATAAATGTAATTATGCTTGCCTTTGTGTGGTTTTCTTTGCACATGTCCTGCTTGGAGGATCTGTGGCTTAATGTCTTTATTAGCTTTAGAAAATTTTTAGCCAATACCACATCCACCCGATTATTTTTCTACTATTCTTTTCAGACTTTGATTACATGTTTGACTTTTCACTATGCTCTGATAATCTCTTATGTGCTTTTCTCTTCCTTGTCATTTCTTGTCATCACACTTTACTAGAATATTTTCTACTGGCTTATTTAAAGTTCACTAATCTCTTCTTCTGTGTCTAATTCCTTTAATCACATATATTGAGC
>NW_007020232.1:213042-217527 GCF_000164805.1 Carlito syrichta
GTCCTGGATTTGGGCTTTTATTTTGGTGATCTGGATTCTTCTGCTGAAGTTAGGGTTTTGATGGACTTGCTTTTCCAGGTTCCTTAGGTGGCTTGTTAGGCTGTTAACTTGTGATCTGTCCATTTTCTTCATGTGCATTTGTAGAGATATGAATTTCCTTCTTACTACTGCTTTCATGGCATTCCAGAGATTTTGGTAAGATGCTTCTTCATTTTCATTTGTTTCCAGGTATCTTAATCTCTGTTTTGATTTCCATGTGGACCCAGGAGCTGTCTGACATCATCCTGTTTAGTGTCCATGTCTTTGTGGGGTTTTGGGGAGCTTTGTTGGTATTGATATTTATTTTTATTCCACTGTGGTCTGCGAAGGTGCATGGCAAAATTTCAATCTTATAAAATCTGTTTATGCTTGATTTGTGGCCAAGGATGTTGTCGATCTTAAAGTATGTTCCATGTAGTGATGAGTAGAATGTATATTCTATGGTCGTTGGGTGGAGTGTTCTGTAGGTATCAATTAAGTCCATTTGGTCAAGAGTCACATTGAGGTTCTGAATCTCCTTGATGATTTTTTGTTCTGATGACCTGTCTAGGGTTGTGAGTGGGATATTAAAGTCCCCAGCTATGATAGTGTTAGAGTCTGTGAGTGTCCTTTCTGGTGAGATTAGTCTCTTGGAGACAATATATTGTTGCCTCATGATATTTTACCATTTTTCCTTTCTATGTCTTTTCAGTGGTGCATTTAGTCCATTCACATTCAGGCTAATTCTTGAAATATGAGAGTTTATCTCTGTCATGAGGTTCTTATAGAGTTGTTGTTCCTGTTTGTTTGTTGTCTTTTTTTTTATTTTTGGGTTGATTCATGTGTGTTTTCAGTCTTTTTCCTGTACTCTTGTGAATAAAATTGTCATTCTTTTTTCCTTTTCTTCTGTGTTTAATACTTTCTTGAGTGTTTCTTGTAGAGGTAGTCTAGAGGCAGTGTAAGTTCTTAGGGATTGGATGTCTGGGAAAGATTTTAATTCTCCATCACTGATGTACGTTATTCTTTGTTGAAATTCTTTATCTTTGAGAACTTTGAAGATTGGGCTCCAAGCTCTCCTAGCCTGAAGTGTTTCTGTAGATAAATCTGTTGCTATTCTAATTGGCCTTCTCTGGTAGGTAGTCTGACCGTTATCTCTTGCTACCCTTAGGATTTTTTTCTTTTATACTTACTTTGTTTAGGCAAATTATTATATGTCTGGGAGTTGGTCTTCTCATTTGTTGTCTTGCAGAGGTTCTCTGCATCTCTTGTGTTTGAATTTTCACATCACTGATGAGATTAGGGAAGTTTTCTTGAATAATTTTGTGGAATGTTTGTTCAGGGTGATCTCTATCTCTCTTTCTGCCTCAGGAAGTGCAATTAGGCTTAGGTTCGACCTCTTGAAATAATCACTTATCTCTTGAAAGTTTTTTTTCTGTCCTTTTTAAGCTTCTTTTCTATGTTTTTGACAGTTTGGCTTAGTTCTATAGTTTGGTCCTCAAGCTATCAGATTCTTTCTTCTGCTTGGATAATTCTGCTTTCCATGCTTAATAGTTTGTTATTTATTTCAATCACAGTATTCTTTACTGCTACTATCTCAGTTATCAACTCCTTCCTATTCTCCTCTTGTCTCTCTTCAATTCTTTTTATTCTCTCTATTAATATCTTGATGTCTGGGTTTGTAGTATATGATCATTCTGGGGACTCTTCATTGTTTGCATTCCAAAGTCTGTTTTCTCAGTGTCTGACCTCCCAGGGGTCTGTGTGAGACCTATATTCTTCTTTTGGTTTTTCTTCATTTATGTAGATTTTCCTCCCCACTTTTTCCTTTTTTTTTCCTTCATACCACCCCACCCTTTAATTCTGTTCTTCAGGGATGACAGGGTTATTTTACTTCTGTTTGCTCAATCTCCTATTCTTCCTTATGTGAATCCTCTAGCTTTGTTCAATTCTGAAGCTGGACTGAGGGTTGGGGGCTGTACTTTTTTGTAGTTTTGAGATTTGAGGGGGGGAGCTGTGATTCAAAATCTATCTGCAGATCCCAGTATCCACCAACAGGTGTATGTGTACCTTGGAACCCACTTCCCACTGCCTTACAATCTGTCCATGCAGTGGGGGGTATATGTTTACTTCCTGAAAGCAAAATGAGGTAAGAAAATGGAAAAGGGAAGGAGGGGGAAGAGGAAGATGGTGAGAGAGAAGAAGAGGGAAAATAGACCAACATGCCAACTAACAAATGAAACAAAACACAGACAGATAAGAGTAAAAAAACAAACTAAAACATACGATCTTACAAACACACAAACCAACCAACTTTTCTAATGACGTACTATTCCCCTACACAAATAGGAAGTCTAAAGACAAAAAAAATCAGTAAAATTACAGAAAGAGAGAAAATATGAAAATGTTATCAATAACAGTAAGAAGAGAGAGAAAAGAGGAAAAAAATGAGTAAAACAACAGAGAATAAAAATTAAAAAATTAAAGCCGGGCTCAGTGGCTCAGCCTGTAATCCCGCGCCTTTGGGAGGCTGAGGTGAGTGGATTGCCTGAGCCCGCGGGTTTGAGACCCGCCTGGGCAGTGAGACCTCATCTCTACAATAAATCAAAAAATTAGCGGGCGTGGTAGCGCGCACCTGTAATTCCGGCTACTCGGAAGCCTGAGGCGGAAGGATCGCGGAGCCCAGCAGGTCGAGGTTGTGGTGGCTGGGAGCGGCCACCGCACTCCAGTCTGAGCGACCGTGTGAGACTCCAACTCAAATAAACAAACAAACAAACAAACAAAAAAATTTAAAAATTAAAATAAAAACAAGAAACCAGATTTGCTCTGTGATTGTTCTTGCAAGTTCAATGTCCTTTCAGCTCTGGTCTCTAACTCTCATCACAGGCTGGTAGGGTTGCTCACAGCTAGGGTCAGATGCCCCAGGTCTGCTGCAGAAGGAGGATGGATCAGATCTGAATTCAGTTGGCTTGCTGCCTGTCAAGTCTGCCACTCAGATCTGACCTGTCTGTGTCTGATCTCGCATGGGGGAGGGGTTTCTGTCTCTCCCAGTTTGATGAGATTACCTTAGGTCCCCAGTTGGAGGCTGGGAGGAACTGGGTGGGGCAATGCAGATATCTTCCTGGTCTTGGGGCTCCAGATGATCTCTGGTCTCACTGTGGCTGGGGGCCAAGCCAGGGAGGCGGAGTGTGAGACAGCCGGGCACTGCAGATCAGCATGGCATGAGGCATCTTGGGGTGGGGTGAGACAGTGTAGCCAGTGAGGGAGCCTGGAGCTCCATGGGGCCAGGAACCGAGGGTCACCCCAGGTGGGGTGGCTGCAGTGGCAGTGGTTACAGTAGCCGCCAAGCAGTGTATGGGGCCAAGCAGCAGACTGGCAGCAGCAGCAGCAGTCACCTGGGGGAAAGTGAGAGTCTTTATGGACACTCGCTTTCACAGACACTCTTACAGTTCAGCCTGTCCCATTACCATCTTGCCAGAAGTCCCCGTTTTGTTTTCTATTTTACCACATGAAAGATGCTGTTCCATTGTTTCTGGTTTGCACTATTTCTGAAAAGAAGTTAGCAGTAATTCTCCTCTTTTTTCTCCCCATATAATGTGTCATTTTCCTTTGGATACTTTAAGATTTTTCTCTTTATCATTGATTTTTAGTAATTTGATTGCAAGATACCTTGGTGCAATTTTTTCTTGTATTTATCTTACTGGAGATAGGTTGAATCACTTGGATTTGTGTATTCATAGCTTTTGTCAAATTTAGAAAATATTAGCCACTATTTATTCAAATGCTTTTTTTCTGCTTAACTTTCCCAAAACATGCATTCTCTCTCCCTCTTTCTCTCTCTCTCATTATTATAATTGAATGAATGTTAAGTTGCTTTATATTGTCTAACTTTCACCAAGGCTTTTATTTTTTCAGTCATTGTTCTTTCTCTGCTTTTGTTTCTATTATGTTTTCAAGTTCACTTATTTTTTTTCTATAATATCTAATCTTATGTTAAGCCTTCAAGTAACTTTTTCATATCAAATATACTTTTTCAGTTCTGGAATTTCTGAAATTCCTTCTTCTTCTTCTTCTTCTCCTCCTCCTCCTCTTCCTCCTCCTCCAGCTCCTCTTCCTCCATCTCCTTTTCCTTCTCCTCCTCCTTCTATTATAATTTTTACTCTTTTTCTTTTTCTTTTTTTGGGTTGGAGTCTCTGTCACCCAGACTGGAGTGCAGTGGCCGCTCCTGGCCACCGCAGCCTCGACCTGCTGGGCTCCGGCGATCCTTCCGCCTCAGCCTTCCGAGTAGCCGGAATTACAGGCATGCACTTTGGTTGAAACCCTGGGATGCTTATCAGATGTCCTTGCTCCTTGGCAGGCTCTGGACTCCAGTTTTCATGTTGCTGGGATTGTGAGATTACTGACTATTTGCATTACTTTTGAACTTTTGAGCTGCCGCTTGGTTTCTTTTCTTTGCCTTTTACCTTATGC
>NW_007020232.1:217547-225422 GCF_000164805.1 Carlito syrichta
CCTTCCGAGTAGCCGGAATTACAGGCATGCGCTACCACGCCTGGCTGATTTTTTGATTTATTGTAGAGATGAGGTCTCGCTGCCCAGGTGGGTCTTGAACCCGCGGGCTCAGGCAATCTACTCACCTCAGTCTCCCAAAGGTGCGGGATTACAGGCTGAGCCACTGAGCCTGGCTACTCTTTCTTTTTCACAGCTCATTGCAGCCTCCAGCTTCTAGGCTCAAGTGGTCTTCCCACCTCAGTCTCCCAGGTATCTAGGACTACAGGTGCATGCTATCACCTGTAATTATTATTATAAATAATTTATAATTTATAAATAATAATAATTTATAATTATTATTATAAATAATTTTATTTTGTAGAATTGGGGTCTTGCTATGTATCCCAGATTGGTCTTGAACACCCAGCCTCAAGCAACCCTCATCCCCTAGCCTGAGGCTGAGACTACAGATGTGAGCCACTACCTCCTTTCTTTATTGTTCAAATTTTTCTTTAAATTCCTAAGCCTATCTATAATAGCTGATTGAAAGTCACTGTCTGTTAACTCCATTACTGTTGTTATTTCTGATACCATTTCTATGGATATTGTGAATGTTACACTGTTGAGTTTCTGGATTTTGTTTTTGTCCTTTATAGAGTTTTAAAGTTTGAGAATTACCTTGATTTATTTGGTGTTTGTTTTTAAGTTTTTGTAGGGTCTTAGAAAAGCATTACTCTAGAGCTAGTTCAGTCCAACTTCTAAGGTGCAATACACTTGGGGATGCTATTGTATTCCCCAGGTATTCATTGAGTTTTCTCACTCAGGATCATCAGAACTTGAATGTTTCCTAGATCTTTCTTAGATTTTGAAATTGTTAAATTTGCAGCTCTCCACTAATTGTTCTTTGCCTAGTTGCATGGTATTTTTTCTCCATATGCCAATTTTAGTTATCAACTAGGAACTTAAAGGAATCTTTATGAGGATTTTTTTTCTATCTCCTTATGTGCATAATCTTCTCCTCTTATGTCCTCTACCCAACAAATTCCAGCTTCTTAAGCCTCTGTGAACTTTGGTGTCTGTTCCCTCAATTCAGTAAGACTACTGTATTCTGCTTTGGCTTCCTTTTCCTTGACAGTGATACAGAATGTCTCCAGGCAGAAAGACAGGCAAGTGTAGAACACACTTAATTTGTTTCTCTTTTTATATGGATCACAGTCCTGAACTATCTGCTGTCCAATTACTGAAAGCAGTTAATGTGTGTATTTGTTTAGCTTCTATTTGTTAATAATTGGAGGGAAACTAGCTTCGAAGCAAACATACTCAACTTTCTTTTTAATGGATATTTTCACTGCATTCAGAATCTAGTGGATAATTATTTTATTTTAGTGAATCAAAGATTATAACAATTTTTGGTAAGTTGCAGTAGCTTTTATCATTTTTGTTGAGAAGTTGTCTGCCAGGCTAAGTTGTTAATTTTTTTTTTTTTTTTTTTTTTTTTTTTTTTTGAGTTGGAGTCTCACTCTGTCGCCCAGACTGGAGTGCAGTGGCCGCTCCCGGCCACCGCAGCCTCGACCTGCTGGACTCCAGTGATCCTTCCGACTCAGCCTTCCAAGTAGCTGGAATTACAGGCATGCGCTACCACGCCCGGCTGATTTTTTTGATTTATTGTAGAAATGAGGTCTCGCTGCCCAGGCGGGTCTCGAACCCGCGGGCTCAGGCAATCCACTCACCCCAGCCTCCCAAAGGCGCGGGATTACAGGCTGAGCCACCGAGCCCGGCTTAAGTTGTTAATTTGAAAGGTGTGTGTGTCAGTTGGAGAGTGGGCCTGGTTGTTTTTAATATTTTGTCTTTGGTTTTTATAAATGTAATTATGCTTGCCTTTGTGTGGTTTTCTTTGCACATGTCCTGCTTGGAGGATCTGTGGCTTAATGTCTTTATTAGCTTTAGAAAATTTTTAGCCAATACCACATCCACCCGATTATTTTTCTACTATTCTTTTCAGACTTTGATTACATGTTTGACTTTTCACTATGCTCTGATAATCTCTTATGTGCTTTTCTCTTCCTTGTCATTTCTTGTCATCACACTTTACTAGAATATTTTCTACTGGCTTATTTAAAGTTCACTAATCTCTTCTTCTGTGTCTAATTTCCTTTAATCACATATATTGAGCATTTTACTTTCTATTTTTTGGTTTTGTTCCAGAATCATTATTTTATTGTTTTCCAAATAAATTCTAGTTATTCCATAGTGAATGTCTTTATCTTGTCATTCATTTTCTTGAACAGTTATTGCAATTGTTTTAATGTCTGTTTTATCTTACTTCAATATCTGGATCAACTATGTTTTTAGTCTGTTTTTTCTCTTGATTTTTCTTTCTTAATTTGGTCCTTTCTCCTGGCATGCCTGTCAATTTTTGATTAAATGCCAGGTGTTACATCTGAAAAATTATTGGGACTTACATGTTGTTCTTGCCCCTCAGAGAGATTTTAAATGCTATCTGGCAGATAATTAGGGTAAATTAAATGCAATTCATTATATGTTTAGATTTAAACCTACTATTTTGTTATTTCTTTTCTATTTGTCCCATTTGCTCTTTGTTAGGGTAAGTATAGCTCACTTTTTGACTAATCAATTAATGAGGTAATTTGAGGCTGAATTTGATTCTCCAAAGGTTTTTGGTTTGCTCTCGGTCTTTTAAGGACTTTGGTTGAAACCCTGGGATGCTTATCAGATGCCCTTGCTCCTTGGCAGGCTCTGGACTCCAGTTTTCATGTTGCTGGGATTGTGAGATTCCTGAGTATTTGCATTACTTTTTAACTTTTGAGCTGCCGCTTGGTTTCTTTTCTTTGCCTTTTACCTTATGCAGCTCCAAAAAAGGCATATGCTTTCACTTTTCTGAGGTTCCTTTGGATGTAAGTCTTTCCGATACTGTCTTAGTAGCACTGAAACCTGATTATTTTCTTTCTATGCCAGTGATACTGTCAAAAATCTTTGAGATATTACTTTCTTTTGGAATTTTGGTCCAATACTACCTGGAAATTAGCTAATGTCCAAAAGGAAGGTCACTGTTGTTATTAATTTTTTTCTCTCTGGGTTCTTGGCCTCATTCTTGAGTTTTCAACTTTGATTCTATTTTTCAGTTGGCTAATATATGTTTCTGAAAATTTTTTTTCCAAATAAATCATTTACTTTCAGACTCATTTTATTAGGAAAATATTTTTCTCTTACTTTCATATATGATAACATCCTAACTAAATATATAAGCCCTGGATGAGACCATTTTTACTTCTAAGTTTATTGGTTCATTTTTTTTCTGTGATCTAGTGTTGTAAACTTCTGAGGCCAACTTTGATATTTTTCACTTTGTTGATAACTTATTTTTTTGTCTGAGTTCATTCTAGAATCTTAAAACATTATCAGCGCATATATCAATATAATCTCTTTTCTTTTATTGTTTTTGTTTTTGTTTTTTTTGAGTTGGCGTTTCACTCGGTTGCCCAGACTGGAGTGCAGTGGCCGCTCCCGGCTACCGCAGCCTCGCCTGCTGGGCTCCAGCGATCCTTCTGTCTCAGCCTTCCGAGTAGCCAGAATTACAGGCACACGCTACCACGCCCGGCTAATTTTTTTTGATTTATTGTAGAGATGAGGTCTTGCTGCCCAGGCGGGTCTCGAACCCGCGGGCTCAGGCAATCCACTCACCTCAGCCTCCCAAAGGCGCGAGATTACAGGCTGAGCCACCAAGCCCGGCTATTCTCTTTTCTTTTATAATCCTGTAACAGAGTAAGCCCTTAGCGGTTTTTGTATTTTTTTTCCGGTGCTGTCTCAATTTCCACTTCAGCTGCTTCCTGTTTCCTGAGTAGCTGGGACTACAGGTGTGTGTCACCATGCTCAGCTAAATTTTTAATTTTTTTTTTTTTAGAGATGAGATCTGGCTATGTTGCCTAGGCTGGTTTTAAATTCATAGGCTCAAGCAATCCTCCCACCTTGGGCTTCTAAAGTGCTGGGATTATAGGCATGAACCACCTGCCTGGCCTCTTAGTTGTTTTTTTAAGGAGCGACTATGTTATTTTTTTGTGTGTGTAGGCATACATTGCACATTTATTGCTTTGAAATCAAGTTAATGTAAAAGTTTTTTGCACTTAAGAATGGTTTTCTAATATACATATATATCCCCAACACTGATTCTCCAGAGTTAGTTAACGGATAGTGTTCCAATTATATTCTGTGCAAATATATTATGTGTACATGGATGCCACATACAAAGTTTTGTTTTTCAAAAATGGCATCAAACCTGTTATTTTGCAATTCACTTTTTCCACTTTACGGTATATATTTTTGATATCTTTCCAAGTTAGTAAATTGTTCTGGTTACTTATTGCTGCACAACAAATTAGGCCAAAACTAAATGACTTAAAACAACAATATATTACTATTTCCACCTCCTAAAGTTCTGTGGATTGGGACTTCATCTGTGGCTCTTGACTTCACTTTTTGGGCTCTTGGTGCCACTCTTGAGTCCTTTTCCCATGAGAGATGACCCATGTTTACAGTCTGTTTTTTCCCCATAGAGGCATAAGAATTCAAAGGCCTCCTTTCATTTTGTACTGTTTCTGTCCCTTACAGGTCCAAGCTAGTACCTTTTTAAAAAAATCACTGCAGGCTTCCTGTGATTCAAATTATAATCTAGCCATTAAACAAAAGCCACACTTACAAATCTCTTTAAGAATAGGCACTTCCCTATCTTTCGCTTCCTGTGCCTTTGATATTTAGAAACCCCTTTAGGCCCTTAAATATGTCTGAGGCCTTAACACAGGGTTTTACAGTCCCATCCTTGACTTAATCTTGATCCAGAGACCAGATTTTACTGTCCTGGATTGGAAAGTTTTTGCCTTGAGGTACCGCAATGAAAGTAGTCATAAAATAGTCCTTTCTAACCCAGTCCTTTCTATTTCCTCTGAGTTCTACTACAAAACCTGAATATCTTCTTCTTTAATTAATCTCTGCTTATTTTTTATCATAGACATCTAGAAAAATTCAGTTGGCATTTTCTATTTTCTACTTGGAAATTGCCCTAGTCAGGTCCAAGTTCATCAAGTATCCTTTCCAGCCGCCATATTGTTACAGGCAGCAGTTTTGTTAATTGTTCTGCCAGGACATGACTCAGGTGTTCTTTTCTCCAGTTTTCAATAACTTTTCTCAGTGTCCTTGATGTCCTCTCCAAGAGACTTTCAGAAGTCCTTTCAACTTTCATGAACAGTTCTAGCTTTCAAGGCACTCCTAGCTTTTGCCCATTGCCCAATCCCAAAATGAATTTTTGAGTTTTTGTTACAGCAACACTCTACTTCCAGATTCCAGCTTTTGTTTTGGATTTCTGTTGCAGCATAACAAATTATTCCAAACCTCTAGCCACAAAGTAGAGAATGTGTGTTGTAAAGAATCCAATGCTTTCTATGTTTCGCACCATGATGGAATAGATGAAAAGCTTTGCCCTCCAGCATATACTTATCCAAATGATATTTTTTTCTATTTCTGCATATTTCTACTCAGAGCACAATGAATACTTTCACTGGGCTGTCTTGGACACTTGAAGTAGATGTGTGTATTGATGGTAAAACAAAAGAAGAAAAGACAGAGAGGGGGAAGAGGTGGAGGTGGTAATAACTTTGGCCACTTGAAAAAACAATTGCCACTGATAAAGTAGCAATTGTCCAGATGTCTGATTTGTGTAACTCTGAGTCCCAAAGGTAGAGGCAGGTGGTAGAAGGAAGTAAAAGTCTACTTCTATTGATTTCCTGGAGAATTGCATTATTCTAGATTAGAGAGAGTACTTATGCCTACTTCAGCAACAAATGCACGATACAGGGAAGTTCCTCCAATTAATTTTGTCCTATGTTGATTTTAGTCTCCATTTTATAATAGGTAAAATAGTTTCTTCGGCATTTTCATAGGAAGGGACCAATACATTTTGACCACATATACTGAATAAATGTTGGTGTGAGAGTGTCAGGGTCTGTCAACCTGCAATGCCTTAACCTGGAAGCCTCAAAATGGTCATAACTGGTGTGGCCCAAGAAACTGCATTTGGCATGCCCACTAAAGTTGGCTATCCTGCTTCCCTAGTTCTTGATGTCTGATGAGCTTAGTCTCCTGGGGCAAAAGATTCTTGATTCCCCCTGGCCAAGGTAATGTCTCTGATATGTATTAACTGATACATACTGATAGCATTTATTGAAAGTTTACTTTATGCTTGGAACTGAGTGAACTGGGTGAACTATTTCACATGATTACATTTGAACAACAACCTTATGGGGATGGAACTATAATGATCTCCATTTTAAAGATGAGGAAGGTGAGATTTAGAGGGAACAGACAACTTGTCCAAATTTACACAGGCTGTACGTGAGGACAGAAGGAGAGCTTTGGTCAGATGTGTCCTACTCTGGTTATATGAATGACCCTTACATTTTACCAGGAACTTCACGTGTGTACGTACACTTACCAAAGCATTTGGATGGTCCAGGTAACATCCAGAGAGACAAAATAGGCAACAGATTGTTAGAAGATGCAGTTGTTATTTAAACTAAGGGCTCAGAGGATAAAATCATATGGAGACCAACTCTATTCATCTGACCTATTATGGAAACCCTTGGAAATACCTTCTTCTATGCACATCTCTGAACTAGGTACATAAAACTCAGCCAGTGGTTCAAGAAAATTATACGATAATTGAAACAGGAAAAAAGTGGTAATGCAGGTTATCAAAGCCTGAATGCCAAAGGCATGGTACCCACAATGAGTGCTTCAGGGACTCAGAGACCACTGGGCCACAAGCCAGATGGCTCAGACATGAAGAGGGACCCTGAGTGTGTCATGGACTGGCAGAGAAAATACTCAAACTCCCTTGGCAGTTGGGCCAAACAGTTGGGCAGAGCTGTCTGGATGAGAGGCTTTCGGTAGCATTGCCCTGCTTTGTTCTTGATTGGTGTGAGAATTTTCACATGTATCTTTTCTTTGATTCTGGGAATTTGGGACATCTGAGTTGGCGAGCAGTCTTTCTGTCACCTAGAGGGACCTGGGAACCCAGGAGAGGAAGGTGCTTTAAGGAAAGGCCCCCCTGCTGCAGCCGGGTGGGTTGCTCCTTCTGTCTTGGCAAACCCTTGGGAGTAGCAGAAAGGGACTGGCCGGCTTCTAGATCTGTCTACGGGACAGTCTGAGTCCCATGTTGATTCCTCCTCTCTCTCTTGCCCACACAAACCTTAGTTGCCCTGCGTATTCTGTCAGCTCCTAGGCACATGGGAGGCAGACGGATGGGAACTAGGAGAGGTGACTGGAGACTGCAGGCTAACGTGTTGCCCTTGAGGCACGGTACAGGGGACATAAGGGGCCGGTCTGAGTATGGACTCTGCGGAGGTCAGCTCCAGGGCAGGTTGCCGACAGTCTGGGAGATATTTCTAGCTCACACCTGTGTCCAAGCGCCCTCTCTCTCTTGAAATCCATCCTATGACCTTGGAGGAGTAGGGGCCATGCCACGTGTTCTCAGCTCCAGGGGAGTGGGATCAGAGGTTGGCGAGCCATGCCCCGCGGCAGCCGTGCCTCCCTGGATAGGGCCGGGGGGGGTCACGCGCAACCCTTTTCTTCCCCGCAGCTTCGGTCACCGGCCCCTCCACCTGGGCGCAGGTGTGACCGTGGCCCTAGGGTGCAGGCACCTGGGACGAAGTACTGTAGTTACGGCTGGGGCGGCTTGGGCGAGTTGTCCGGTACCGAGGAGCAGCAGTTCGCCAGAGTTAACGTGGGCAGCTCCTCCGGGGAGGGAAGGCAGGAGCACCGTCTGCCAAGCGCCAGCTCGCCCCCCGCGTGTCTGCCTGTGTGTGCGGCGCGTGTGTGCGCGCGAGT